>NC_081186.1:64244326-64349326 GCF_029867415.1 Vicia villosa | reverse complement strand
ATTTTAGCTCTCCAAAATAGCTCATTTAATAAGAAATTACTTAAATTGTTTATACAAATATGCTATGTCAGGGGTTATATATTTACTTCTTTTTGTGCTTTTAACATGCAAATCCTTATAGCTTCCATTATATTTCTATATATTTGATGTTAAACTTTGAAGTGATACATGATCGATGATTAATTCTTCATTGTGTAATTAATGCATCAGAATGGAAGTACCTGAAAATAGAAAGTGGATGAATAATAGAGTTGATTGTCATAAGAATATCACTGCAGAATTTAATATTGGAGTTCATGAGTTTATTATGTTTGCTTTGGCACAAGATAAAAATAATATTGGAGGAGGGAATATTAGATGCCCGTGTAAGAATTGCAAGTGTATGAAATTTGGAAATCCAGAAGAAGTGAAGGAACATCTATGTAGGAGGGGATTCATGAGTGATTATTATCATTGGACAAACCATGGTGAGGCAATTCCCCCAATTCCTCCCGTGGTTGTTAGTCAGTCATATTATGGAAGTAGAGGTCAGAGGGAAATGTTTGATAATTATGAGCAGTTAGTAATGGATGCCGCAGGACCAGAAATTGGAAACTATGTAGAGCAAGAAGGTCAAGACGAAGAGGATATAATGGAAGAATATCCTAATGAAGAGGCAGAAAAGTTCTTTGAAATGTTGAAAGCAGCACGATCACCTTTATGGGATGGTTGTGATAGATACTCCGTGTTGTCAGCATCTTTAACAGCATTAAGTTTGAAAGCAGACTATGGGTTGTCTGAAGGTTGTTTCAATGGATGGATGCAATTTATGGGAAATGCTTTGCCAAAGAATAACTGTCTGCCTACAAGTTTTTATCAAGCAAGGAAATCGATTGCTAAACTAGGGCTGGCGAGTTCAAAAATTGATTGTTGTGTGAAAGGATGTATGTTGTATTATAAGGAGGATGACACACTCAAAGAGTGTAAAATATGTGGAGAGGAGCGATATACGCATGTTAGAAGACGGGGACATGATAAATTAGTTCCACGAAAAACTATGTGGTACTTCCCACTTGTTCCGCGACTACAACGCTTATATTCCTCATTACAAACAGCTCGTGAAATGAGATGGCATCGTGAGAATCCAAGGGAGAATGGTTCGTTATCTCATCCGTCAGATGCAGAAGCTTGGAAACACTTTGATGAAACATGGCCCAACTTTGCTCGAGATCCTCGAAATATTAGATTAGGCTTGTGTTCAGATGGATTTGCTCCATTTGACAAAACAGGCAAGCTTTATTCTTGTTGGCCTGTGATTATCACTCCATATAATTTGCCACCTTGGATGTGCATGAGAAGAGAGTTTATGTTCTTGACCATTATAATTCCTGGCCCATCCAACCCAAAGAGGAACATTGATGTGTATTTGCGCCCTTTGATAGATGAATTGAAAATGTTATGGGACGATGGAGTTATGACTTATGATGTTTCCTTGAAGCAAAACTTTTTGATGAAGGCCGCAATAATGTGGACTATTAACGACTTTCCAGCCTATGGGATGTTAAGTGGTTGGATGACAATGGGAAAACTAGCTTGCCCAATTTGCATGAAGAATTCTAAGGCATTCACCCTTGAATCTAGTAAAAAAACCTCATGGTTTGATTGTCATCGACAATTCTTACCACAAAATCACCCATATAGAAGGAATAAGAATGCATTTACAAAAGGTAGAGTTGAGACATCAATTCCTCCAAAAAGATTAAGTGGTCAAGAGGTGTGGGAAAAAGTTAGAAAATTACCTAGTGCGGAAGAATCCAAAGAATGTAAACCACCAGGCTATGGGGTAGATCATCATTGGACAAAACGAAGTATATTTTGGGAACTTCCATATTGGAAAACTCATCTTCTCCCACACAATCTCGATGTAATGCACATTGAGAGAAATGTGTTTCTTAATATTTTATTCACTGTAATGGATACAAAAGGTAAGACTAAAGATACTTTCAACTCTAGGAGGGACTTGAAAAAATATTGCAAGCGTAGGGGACTTGAGCTTCAACCTGGCAGCAATGGTAACTTTGTAAAACCAAAGGCACAATATACATTAACCAAACAACAACGAGTAGCTGTATGTGAATGGGTTAAAAACCTTAAGCTTCCAGATGGTTATGTTTCTAATTTAAGTAGATGTGTTGACTTGAAGGAAGCAAAGTTGTTTGGCATGAAGAGTCATGACTGCCATGTATTCATGCAACGTTTGCTACCATTAGCCTTCAAAGCCTTACCCAAACCGATTTTGAATACACTGACTGAATTCAGCCAATTCTTTAGAGAAATTACGTCATCTTTGTTGAGAGAGGATAAATTGCGTAGTTTGGAGGAAAACATTCCAATCATAATGTGCAAATTAGAACAAATATTTCCTCCAAGCTTTTTTGACTCAATGGAACATCTTCCTATTCATTTAGCTTATGAAGCAAGAGTTGGCGGTCCTGTGCAATATAGATGGATGTATCCATTTGAAAGGTTAATTATTCAACATTATTATAATTTCTTTGATAAATGAATAAAAATAAGGAAATTAACCAAGTATATTCTTGATTTGATCAATAGGTTCATCCGAACTTTAAAACAAAAGGTAACGAATCAGGCTCGTGTTGAAGGTTCGATTTGTAAAGCATATTTATTAGAGGAGATGTCCACATTTGCTTCCTATTACTATCCACCCGATGTTCCATCAAGGAGAACAAGAGTGCCACGAAATGATGATGGGGGAGAGGATTTTTCAATGGGTCCTCCATTGTCAATCTTTAATTACCCGGGCCGTCCATTTGGAAAAAGTACCACTTCTACCTTGGATGATAAGGAAATGAAAGCTGCTCACTTGTATATTCTTTTAAATTGTCCTGAAGTGGTACCTTACCTGGAGTAAGTATTTCAAAGTTAAAAGTTTCACACATGTATATTTTATGAAGTCAAGTTTAACGGGTATCATCTTTGTGTAGTATGCACTCTGATTTGTTACGAGAGTTAGATCCTCAGTTGAATGAAACTGATTTGGATAAGCAAGTTTCCGCATCATTCCCAACATGGTTCAAAACATATGTACGTGAATATTTATAGTTTAAGTCTAGTGCATTCAATTTTTTAGGTTGAATTTAAAATATTGTTTAATGTAGGTGCTTGATTCAAGGAACATGATAGACGATGTGCTTTTAAGGAGTTTGGCATGGGGCCCTATTAGAGAAGTTGTTAAATGGTCTGGTTATGTTATTAATGGCTACAAGTTTGTGACCAAATCTCGAAATGAAGGGATGAGTACAACCAATCACAATGTTTGTGTTCGGGGAGGGCAATTTGATTCATTAGAAAATGATTACTATGGAGTTTTGAATGACATTGTCGAACTAGAGTACACTGGTCACCCGACAAAGAAGGTGGTTTTATTTCAATGTGATTGGTTTGATCCTAGTTCTCAAGGGACAAAGATGGATAACTATGGAAATGTTGAGATTAAAAAATCTAGGAGATATCAAAATTATGATCCTTTTGTATTATCCCAACAAGCTGACCAAGTTTACTTTACATCATTTCCTGAAGGGCAACAAGGTTGGCTAGGAGTCATAAAAACCAAGGCACGGAGTACCATTCAATCTATGGAAAAAAACAAACATGAAACAACTGATGCATATCAAGATGATGATGTTCATCAAATACCTATAGTTGTTTCAAATGATGATGATGATTTTCATCAGTGCCATGAGGATGAGGATGAGGATGAGGACGGGGATGAGGATGAGGAGGAGGAGGAAGGGGATGAGAAAGATGAAGAGGAAGAGGAAGAGGAGGAGGAAGACGAGGAAGAGGATGAGGAGGAGAAAGAGGATGAGGGGGAGGAGGAGGAAGAAGATGGATGGGATGATGACGACAATTATGATTATTATGGTATTATGCATCATTTATTCATGAAAAATATTATTTGTTTTTTTGCTTGTTTAAGAATAAATTAATTTAATATTTGTGTTATTCTTATGCATATTCATGAAAATTATTGTTTGTTTGTGTGTACTTTTTTTTAATTTTTATTTATTTATGTACATTAATCAATTTGATGTTTTTATTTTTGTCTATAGATGGAGGACAATGATAAAACGAAGGGTGGAGGAAGAGGTATTGGTAGGGGTATTTGTAAAGGTAAGAGAGGTAGGGCCACTACTACTTTGTCACAATCTATTAATGGCCAGCCTACAAATACTGAACTTCCTCATTCCACTTTTACCCCCCATCTTTCACCCGAGAGATTTAAGGGTACCACTATTTTGTCACAAACTATAAATAGGCAACCTACAAAGCAATCCACTCCTAACCCTCATGTTTCATCAGAAAAAGGTAGAGGTACGACTACTTTGTCACCATCTATTGTTGGCCAACCTACAAATTCTTCCACTTCTCAAAGAGCCACACATTCTCAATTTCAACACTCAACTCCTAGCCCTCATGTTTCATTTGAAAGAGGTAGAGGTACCACTACCTTGTCACCATCTATTGTTGGCCAACCTACAAATTCTTCCACATCTCATAGAGCCACAGATTCTCAATTTCAGCACTCCACCCATAGCCCTCATATTTCCTCCTCAGTTAGTCCACCTATTTCTTCTACACCTAGTCTGTCACATGTCCCATCAACTGCTGCATCCGGTGATGATCCACATGTATCATCATCCCATGTCGATTCACCTCCACAAATTGGAAGTAAGGACCCTACTGATGGACGGATTTGGATTCGTCCAGGTCCACAAAAGACGTAAGTTTTAATAACTTCATTTAACTTATAAATAAATCATGATTTTATATTATAATTTATTTAAATTTTTGTAGATTTGACCCTGCAATTCAGCCTACGCGTGAGATTGCAAAAATTATCAAACGTAAGTTTGTAGTGTCTTGGGCAAACTATGGAGAAATGAAGGGCGACGATGAATATAAAGTTGTGAACAAATTGTGGTTTGGAGAGTTTGAGGTACAATAGGATAAGGATGAACAATTTGTCTAGAGTTTTTATATATTCTATGGTTTGAAATTATACTTCTTTCTTTTAAAATTTTGGAAATATTTTAAGTGGAAATATTGAATTTGATGCTGCTAAGCATGCATCCTGTTTCCTTCTGTATCAATGGAAAATTTTGCTTGGCATTTTAAAGGCTAGTATGCCAATAGGAATTTTAAAGGCTAAGCATGCATCCTGTTTTGTTTTGTATCAGAGAATTTTTTTCATCTATTGTTGGCTTAGCATGCATCCTATTTCCATGTAAATATTGAGTTTTGATATCATTGATACATGACGAGAATGATGAACTCTTAAGTTTTAAGAACCTAACAGAATTTTGTTATATTAACATTTTTTATATTAACTTATATTGTCAATATTGTAGAGAAAGTACAAGTGGCTACCTGAACACAAGGAAGAAATTAAGAAGATATTTGATCATAAAGCCTCTGATGTATACTCAAACACAATGTATAGGGTGAGAAAGAATATTGATCCGGGTGATTGGATTCCTATTGAAACGCGCAAGATATTAGAAGAAAAATGGAATGATGATAAGTGGAAAAGAAAGTCACAAATTAACACTCATAATAGAAGATCTTCGGATGGCCCACTACACACTGGAGGATCAATTCCAACAACCGAGCACTATAAGAGACTAGTAAGAAATTGAATTTCTTTGGTAATGTTAAATATTTCAATTTTAATTTACATTGATTTATATTTTTTTTTCTTTTTAGAAAAAATCCTCAGATACAAATCCAACTTGTTGGGAGTTATTTCAAAAGACACACAGAGTAAAGGGTAACCCAAACAAGTGGGTTTCTTCAAAATCAGAGATGGTTGCTGTAAGTTACAATTTCATAAACTAAAATGTTTATACTAAATGTTGTTATATTATGTTGTACCAATGCATGAAATAATGTTCGTAATAATGATGTTAAAATGGTGTATTAATGCTTTTATCTACTAAAATGAGTGGTGTTATCAAAGAATGAGTTTAGCCACATGAAGTAAATTAAGTCCTCTGTGATATAGTGGTTGCAAATGGTTAATATTAAGGTACTTAGGTATCAGTTCAAACTACTGATGGCATATTGAACATTTATAATATTGTAAGCCGTTTAGTACACAATCAACAAAAGGACACTATTAACAACAACATTTCATATGACTTAGAGTTTGGGCAGTTTGAATCTAATGCTTCAGCTTTCTGCTAAGGCAATATGATCCAAAGTATAAAGAGTTATAAAATAATATGCAACAAAAACAAAATTACTAGATAGGTTACTACAGCCATAAGAAATATTTGTTCTCTCAAAAGCTACATTAACAAAGTCAAGGGATACATTAATTTTTGAAGTTGATGATAGATATTTTCCACACAATCCTAAGTAGGAGAATCTAATGCTTATCTATGTTTTTTTCTATTTAGTCATTCATTTATTGAGATCCTATAAAATTTTATGAACATTTGCCTAGATATTTTTAATTTCTATCCCTGCTGATGCATTTTAATTTAACACTCAATGCCCAAAACAATGTTCACATAGAAATAACTATAATAAGAATTAGAAATAAGCATGAAATTGGATAGGATTGGAAGGACATAAACTAACACTCATTGTTCACTTAGTACATTTATGTTATATGTGAAGCATGAAAGTATAATTTACTTCTGTTTTTTGAAAAACAAAAAAACTCCAGTAAGTTTTTATAGCCACTTATTCAAGCTTATGCCCACATGTTATATCACTTATTAATTAACTTTCTTTTCATAACTCGTGCCACAAACTATTTACCTACTAGTACAAGATTGTGCGAGTTCTTATGAACTATTAATATTATGATATGTTGTGTTTCGACTGATTATATTTTTCCTATCTACTTAATTGTTAATTACAGAATGAGTATGAAAAAAGGATTATTGAGAGGGACTCACAAGAGGCACCTGGAGATGATGTTTCTAGTCATCAATCTGACAACATCATCTTCTTAGATGTTGTTGGAGGAGTGGACAAGAAAGGTCGTATATATGGTTTGGGACCAGAAGCAGCAAAGTACAAGTCATCTGGATCTTCCATATCTGACGGTATCTCACTAACTGAATATGAACACATGAAGACTGTTATTTCTGATTTGTCTGTTGAAAACAACACCCTTAAAGAGAAACTCAAGACTCATGAGGATTTAATTCGTGCATCACAAGAAGACTCACGTTTGCTTAGAGAACAATTATTCCGATTTATGGAAAGTTTTTCTGGAGGTCATCAACCTCACCGTTCGGCTCAAAATCCGTCTCCACCCACTTCTTGAAATACACTACTAAATTGTAGTGAACTCACTTTTGTTTGTCATGACTTAGTTTCAAGAACAATGATAGTACTATTTTCCTTGTAATTTCTTAATTTTAAGATCTTTTTTTGAACTTGTAGTTGTAATATTTAATGTCAACGAAAAAATACTATGGTTTTAATATTTAGTCTTAAGAACTTAATTTTAGTACTATTTGTATCTATTTGGGGAATATTTATGATATTCACTAAAACTATTTATGTTGTTTCATATTGTGATTGATTTATTTTTATTATGATATAGTAAATTTAGTTTTAATATTAAATACATTTGTCAGGAAATTTACAATTTCAATAACTTCAGGTTAGTTCTCATTGATTAGTGAGGGAATAAATCCCTCATAAAGCGAGTATTCAAACATTAGTCTTTAGCAATTAGTGACGGAATATAAACGTCACAAAAGTATATTTACTGACGTATTTTAAAATCCCTCACAAATTTCTGAAGGATTTCTTTGGCATGGTTTCTGACGGAAATTTAAAATTAGTGACGGAATTATTCCTTAACAGTTTATGACGGAATTTAAAATCCCTCACAAACTATTTGCGACATTGAAATTCGGTACGGATATTCCCACCTCGCTAAATCCGTCACTAAATGATTTTGTGACGGAATTTTGTGAATTAGTGACGGAATAATTCCCTCTCTAAATTCAATTTTTTTAGTAGTGAGTGAAGAACTGCAATGGGTTATTATGAATTCTAATAAAAAAAGATGGCGGGCAAAGATGCTAAAATTAGCTTTCACCGAGATAATCTATGGGGTGTGGCAGTTTCGAAACACCAATGTATTTATAATCATGATGGACTCAATATCACTCAAAGTATTATTGAGAACATTATTCATAGAGGTTGGAAAGATAAGAGTCTTAGGAATCACTTAGCAAGCCTTATGATGTAAGGCCTGATGGTTTTTAGTCTCTATGTTTATCCTTGTATAGCTGGATCGATTGATCGCTTTGCTTTGTATTGTTTTTGAATTAATGAAATTCACTTTGATTCAAAAAAAAATAATTAAAAATTTCAATTATAAAAAAATGTTAGTAATTTTTTATGATAAAATGTTAACATTTATACTATAAAATTTATTACTAATGTTTGTTTTTTATTTTATAAAAAAACATGATACAATCATGATTGATAAATACATAAATTTCTTATTAAAAACATACATTTTTCGATGGGCCGAAACTACTTATAAAATTACATTTAACATGAGACACTTATGATTGATGAATACATAAATTTTTATAAAAACAAAAATTTGTTATTCTTTTTGCATTTTATATACATTTTTAACCATCAATATATTATATTAATTTACTATTTATAATGACATTGTACGAACCGTGTGAACGCACGGATAAATAATTTCTTAATTATTTTCTTTATTTTTCTACTAAAATATACATTTTTCGACGGGACAAAGCTACTTAATAGAAAAAAATTTAAATAAGTAGGTTTAATAAAAAAATTACAAAAAAAAACCATGTTTTCAAATTATTTACCAAAATGTCTAGGTTTTGGACACCGTAAAAGTGTATGCGCCAAATGAAATGGCGCATACTTATGCTACATGCCAAATGAAATGGCGCAAACATGCAAAAATTAGGGCAAAAATTCTCTAGCCATTTCAAATGGCACATAAGGCCAACTTCTAACACATAGGCGCCATTTCATCTGGCTCCTATGTGTTGGGTTATTTTTAAAAAAAAAAACACCCTGTGTGTATTTTCGCGCACCGTTTTTTATTCTGGTATATTAATTTCGGAAAAATGTCTGTTAAATCGATTTCAGAAAATGCGTAGTAACCCTGAATAATATTTGCGTCGTCGATTTCGATTTTTTTCTAAGGCAGACTTTATTGATGAAGGAGTAAGAAAATGTTACAAGAGGTGGCAAGCGAAAGTGATACATTGTAGTAAAAAAAATACAGAGCAAATTAAATTTGCGACGAGGTCGAGCCACGATTTGTCGTCATGTGGCCCCATCGGACATCGTTGTCATAAGCCCTTGTCCATTTCTCCCTGGAAAGGTTATTTATCCAATTTCCCGCATCAGGATTTTGTTAGAACAAGAATTGTTCTGATCAATATTCTTAGTTTTGATGATAACAATGTATATGAATTTTGTATAAGATAATGTGGTACTCTAATCCTATACATTTTCCATTTCAGGAAATATATAAAGAGTATGCACAATTCTACGCAAGAAGCACTGACTCAGAAGGTTCAAGTATGCAACATTAGAACATGCTCTAGCAAGACATCAGAAAATGGTCAAGCAGAATCAGAACATGGTCTACTGAAGCATCAGAAGAACTTGAGATCATAAGCAGAAGCACCGAAGTTCTTATGGTATCACGCTAGAAGCACTTCAAGGTTAGAAGACAAGAAGATGCTCTGCACCAAGCTGTATTGACTCTGATTATTCAAACGTTGTATCTACAAAGATCAAATAAGAATCAAGTACAAGATGGCAGGCTACGCTGGCTGACAAAAGGAACGTTAGAAGCTATTAAAGGCAAAGTCAGTAAAAGCAGGAAAACCAAGGCTCGAGGTAGTTGACAAAAGAGTGAAACATTAAATACAATGTTGTACGGATCACGCAATGCATTAAATGCTCCCAATGGTCATCTTCTCAAAAACGCCTATAAATAGTGAAGTTCTGATCAGAAGCAAGGTTACGTAGTGACGAATTCATGAACTCTTTGCACAAACTTGCTGAAACGTCGTTGAATCAAAAGCTATCAAACTTCATCTTCAACCTCACTTCATTGTAATATCTTAGTGAGATTTAAGCTTAGAACTTAATAGAAATATCACAGTTGTGATTAACGCTTATTAAGAAGCATTGCAAAACTCTTGTAATATTTGTTTACATTCGTTTGTAAAAGAACAAGAGAAGATCAAGTTGTGATCGGATTCTCTAGAAGTCTTAGAAGGTATCTAAGCATTGTTTTCCTAGAATGATCAAGGTGTGATCAGAATACTCTAGAAGACTTAGAAGGTATCTAAGTGGAAAACCATTGTAATCAATACTGATTAGTGGATTAAATCCTAAGGTGAGGTAAATCACTCTAAGGGGGTGGACTGGAGTAGTTTTGTTAACAACGAACCAAGATAAAAATCATTGTGCAATTGTTTTTATCTTAAGAGTTTTTAAAGTTACACTTATTCAAACCCCCCTTTCTAAGTGTTTTTCTATCCTTCAGATTTTTCAGTATAATCTCACTCCGATAATGCTGGAATGTAGGTTGGGTTAATGCATAACCAGCATTGACCAGGGCCTTCCTGAGGTGCCTATCCTTGATCTCCCGCATGAAGTTCTGGGCGATGTGGCAAATACAATAGACGTGAGTCGATGGTGGGTCATGCCATCCGTTTGCTGGATTGTTATAAGCATTCTCAATGGAAACGTGCCTATCAGAGATTAAACAGAGGTCAGGTTGAGGAGCAACATGCTCTCGGAGATTTTTTAGAAAGAAACTCCAAGCCGCGGCACTTTCACCTTCAACAATTGCGAACGCCACTGGAAATATGTTGTTGTTCCCGTCCTGTGCAACCGCCATAAGCATGGTACCCTTGTATTTGCCGTATAACTATGTTCCATCAATTTGAAGTATTGGTTTACAATGTGCAAACCCTCGCACGCAAGGTTTGAACGCCCAAAAAAGGCGATGGAATATTCCGTTTCCTTGGACAGGGTTTCCATCCGGGGCATGGGCGGGTAGTGTCTCTAGAATAGACACAGTGCCAGGTGCGTAACTTTGTAGCGCAGTAAGGTAACGGGGAAGAATTTTGTATGACTCCTCCCAGTTGCCATAGACTTTTTCAATCGCCTTTGCTTTTGCAACCCACACCTTTCTGTAAGATGGAGTGTAGTTGTATGTTGTAACGATATGCGAGATAATATTTTTGACCTTCAAAGACGGATCAGAGCTTATGAGAGGCAAGATCTCCTGACAAATAAGATCGCCACTGAGTTTCGTATGATCTTGGGATGTGTTAGGGTTGACACATGTGTGTTTTTGCGTAATCAACCCTATGACCCATGCATTACTTCTCTTCCTATAAGAAGCCAACAGTCTGAATGCATATTCTGGATTTTTACAAATGATGACATACCGTTCCAGGTTTGAACGATCTACGTCAAAATCAACGTTGTGCGCCATGTGCCATTTTTTTTATTGTTCTAAGACATGCCTCCTTAGAAGGAAACTTGTCTCCTTCTTTTAACTCATCTTCATTTTGGGTGTACGGTGTGAAGAAGATTTCGGATGATGGTTCGTCACCTTGCAGGTTCAGGTTACTCATATGTGCTGGTGGTGCGTACACATTAGCTGGAGGCACCGACATGTGTTGCTCGTCGTCGGATTCCTCGTTGACCATGTTGTCAAAATCAGTTTCCACATCTTCTTCTTCCTCGTGTACGACATCAACCTCTTCTTGCTCGTTGACTGGTGGGTCAATAACTTGTGACTGGACAATATTAGTTTCTTGTGTCTCAACCTGTATAGTGACGTACAGCTCGATGGAATCCAAGCCAGAGTATTCGTGGATAGCAAACATATCTTGGAGGTCTTCGTCATTTGCAATCTCCATTTCATAAAACTTGACGGTGTTGTTGTCATTGAAAGAGGGACATTGGTAAAAAACGTTTGCAATAGGCCCCATTGCAATCTTAGCGTGAAGTCGTTGAATGAAGGATGTAAAGGTGGCTCTTTTTCTTAACAAAAATTTCACAACTTGAGTGTTTCTCATCATAAAACCGGCTATTTCATGTGAGTAAGTCTCACCGTTTAGATGGGCATTTACCAAGTACTAGGGAGATGAAGCCATTGTTTCGGGTTAGTGTTTGGGTGTTGTGATATTAGGTCAGAGTAGACAATATTGTTTGTGTGTGTTGTAATGTTTAGAAAATAATAGTTGTCTTATATAGGATAATGTTTACAGCTTTGCATTGACTCAAGACAGACGCACGCTGATCTAGGTCTGTCCCAAGACTCCAACATGACGAGACTAGACAGACGCACGTTGATCTATGTCTGTCACAAGATTCCAACGTGACGAGACTAGACAGATGCACGCTGATCTATTTCTGTCACGAGATTCCAAATTGATGAGACTAGATAGACGCACGCTGATCTATGTCTGTCACAGGATTCCAAATTGATGACTCAAGACTGACGCACGCTGATCTAGGTCTGTCCCAAGAGTCCAACACTGAAAAAAAGCACTAGTAAAGGGGGGAGGGGTTACGAAAGCGCTTTTACAAATGCGCTGGTAAAGGGGGGGCGTATGAGAGTGCTATTAGAAAGCGCTGCTATAGGGGGAGTATGAAAGCGCTTTGTTAAAAGCGCTGGTAAAGGGGGGTAATGAAAGCGCTTTGTGAAAAGCGTTGGTAAAGGGGGGTACGAGAGCGCTTTTACCCAAAGCGCTGTCTAAGCCCATTTAATTAAAACAAAAAAAAGAATTCCCAGACAGATTCATTATTATATTTTTCATCCCAAATCCCTAATACGAACCTCTCTTCTCCGGTGCCACTCTCCGCCGTTTGTTCGTTTCTCACCAGCCACTCTCCGCCGTCCCCAGCCTCTTTCCTGCCTCTCTCCGGTCGTCCCTCTCTCTTCTCCGGTCGTCCCTCTCTCTTCTCCGGTGCCGCATATTTTCGTTTCTCACCAGCCACTCTGTTTCGGAAACCAAATCCCCGACATTGAACAGGTACAACACACTCTATTTTTGCTACTTCTTCATTGATTACCACTTTTAACCTAGTTTTTGTTTTCATTTCAATTTGGGGAATTCTGAGTTTTAACTTGTTGGTGGAACAATTAATGATTTTCCAGCATACGAAAATCTATCCGGGTACAGCAATAAAGGTCAAAAAGTGTGTCCTGTTTGTGAAGATGAAACCAATACGACACGATTGGATCTTTGTCAGAAGAATGTCTTTCTCATCCATCGTAGATTCTTAAATTCTAATCATCACTATCGTGGATGGAGAAAAGCATTCAATGGAAAGGCCAAACAACGTACAACCCCGCCTTTTTTGACAGGTGATCAAATTTTTGAAAAGGTGAAAGATGTGAGAACTCATTTTGGCAATCCTTTTGCATATTTACTTGTCAAGGGTGGGTGGAAGAAGAAGTCAATTTTTTTTGAACTTCCATATTGGAGGTCG
Source organism: Vicia villosa (assembly GCF_029867415.1). Classification (NCBI taxonomy): domain Eukaryota; kingdom Viridiplantae; phylum Streptophyta; class Magnoliopsida; order Fabales; family Fabaceae; genus Vicia; species Vicia villosa. The sequence continues at coordinate 64,335,763 of NC_081186.1, read as the reverse complement.
TTGTACGTAAGACATTTCCTCGATGTTATGCATATTGAAAAAAATGCATTTGACAGTGTTATAGGTACGTTACTCAATATACAAGTAAAGTCTAAGGATGGCCTTAACGTAAGGAAGGACATGGTAAACATGGGAATGAGAACTGAATTGGGACCCGTGGCGAAAAGAAGACGAACATATCTGCCACCTGCTGTTTCCACTCTATCTAGAAAGGAGAAGAAAACATTATGTAAGTTCCTAAGTGAAGTTAAAGTTCCAGAAGGCTACTCATTAGATATTAGAAGACTTGTGTCCATGAAAGACCTCAAGTTAAAGAGTTTGAAGACGCATGATTTCCATGTTATAATGGAACATTTTTTACCAATAGGTATACGTTCTATTCTTCCAGAAAAAGTAAGAAGCGCAATAACTAAGCTGTATTTTTTCTTCAGAACAATTTACAGTAAGGTGATCGATCCCGCGATCTTACCAACATTGCAAAAAGAGATAGTTGTTACTTTATGTGGTCTTGAAATATATTTTCCTCCCTCGTTTTTTGACATAATGGTTCATCTAGTCGTTCATCTTGTGAAAGAGACACAATTGTGCGGACCAGCTTATATGAGATGGATGTACCCTGCTGAACGTTATATGAAAATATTAAAAGGGTACGTGAAAAATAAAAGTCGATCGGAGGGTTGTATTGCCGAACGATACATTGTTGAAGAAGCGGTTGAGTTTTGTACTGATTTTCTGTCAAATGTTCAATCAATTGGACTCCCCAAATCTCATATTGTTGAAAAAAAAGAAGGAAAAGGGCTAATTGGAAATAAAGTTGTGACACTATCAATGGTCGAGCGGGATCAAGCGCACTTGTATGTTCTGCACAATAAGATTGAGGTTGAGCCGTATGTTAAAACGCACAAGGTTGTTCTCCGAGATTTAAATCCGAATAGAAATGAGAATTGGATAGTACGAGAGCACGATCGAAGTTTCATACCGTGGTTTAGGGAACATATTTATTCAAAGTATCATTCAGATCCTGCTTCAGTAATAGAAAGGTTGAGATGTTTAGCATATGGTCCAAGTATAATTGTGTTTTCTTATAGCGCATACGCAATTAATGGATACACATTTTATACCAAAGAACAGGATGATAAAAGTACTATGCAAAATAGTGGTGTTACCTTGGTAGCTGAAGCAATGCACATATCAAGTGCGAATAACTTAAATCCGAAATTTACAAATTTGTCATATTTTGGGGTTATCGAGCGTATTTTGGTGTTTGATTACGCGAAGTTTCATATTCCTGTATTTGGTTGCAAATGGGTTGAAAATAATAATGGCATACGAATGGATAAGTTAGGATTTTCGCAAGTGGATCTCAATAGGGTGGGGTACAAAGATGAGCCTTTCATTCTAGCCTCTCAAGCTAAACAAGTGTTCTATGTCAATGATCCGACAAGTACGAAATGGTCTATAGTGCTTTTATCTAACAAAATAGTTGATGGAAACATTGGAGATCAAGGTGATACTGGTGTTGGCATTGAATCTTGTACAAGAAACGATCAAAATGAGAATGAATCTTGTACTAGAAATAATCATACACTACAACACGGAAGCCCTATAAAAGTGCTTTTTTTGGGCTTTAAGAGCACTTTAAAGCGCTGCCAAAGCTAGCGCTGGCGTAGGTAACGAAAGCGCTTTTAAAAGCGCTCTAGTAGCCCCCCTATAAGAGCGCTTTTGCCAGAAAAGCGCTCTGGTAGACCCCCCTATAAGAGCGCTTTTTCCAGAAAAAGCGCTTTGGTAGACCCCCCTATAAGAGCGCTTTTTCTGAAAAAAGCGCTCTTGTAGCCCCCCTATAAGAGCGCTTTTCCAAAAGCGCTTTCGTAGGTTGCGTATTTTTTTATTTTTTTCTTTTTTTTTAATCTTAGGCAGCGCTTTTAGTAATAAAGCGCTTTAGTAGGTGGCCCTTTAAGAGCGTTTTTTAAAAGCGTTGTCGTTGCTAAATGAGGTATTTTAAAGTGCAACCTATAATTTTAGCCTCCCAGTTCGACCTGTAATATTTTCGACCTGTAATATATTTTCAACCTGTAATATTTTCGACCTGTAATATATTTTTGACGATATATTTTCAACCATAGGTAGGACTATATATATACTAATATAATACCATTATAATATCCAAAATTATATATATACATCATTATAGTTCCTGTCAAACAAACTTGTCATACCCCAAAATTTGCCCACACTCTTTAGTAACAAAAATATTCAAAACCATTTCAAAAATTGGATTTTATAAAGTCTCGGGTTCATTTACAATGACATCTTGATTTTTATAAATATTCGATTTAAAGTCTATTTTAAAATATAGTAGTTTACTCTTAAATTGCTTATATTTTACAAAATAGAAAATGATAGTCGATGCTTCATACAATTTCAATTGGCTATTTATTTTAAACAAATAACATAGCACAATTGGTAAGGAAGTAAGGCTTTCAAGCAGAAGGTCACAGGTTCAACTCCCGCTGGGTGCATTTCCATGTTTTTTAACTATTTTTTAATCTTTTTTTTGCACTAGGACGCACCTGGACACAAGCACGTCCAGGTTCTTAATCTTGGTCATCAAGAAAGGTCTATGGGCCTTTGGGTTGGATCTTTTCCTTTTTAGGATTATTTTGACCTAGTTCTCAGTCTATAAATAGTGGTTCTCCACTCTCTCATTTTCATCAACAATTTTCTAATCCTAATCAACAATTCTCACAAATTCTAATTCTTTCTCATTCACGGTTTTTACAAATCTTTTTCATAAGTTTTTAAAAAAAAACCTTTTTGTTTTGGCCAATGATGACACCTGATCTAAGGCCCCTCCTTTTTTAAAATGTTTTGACAATGACCGATGATTAACTTATGAGGTCTTTCTCTTTTATTCCGGTGTCATTTTAATTTTAATTGTAATTGTTAAACCAAATGATGAACACTGATGGCTCTTTTATGTTTTTGTTAAATTTTTCATTATTGTAATTCTTATTAAAACTAACGATTTTATGTAAATATTATACGCCACTTTCACTACAAAAAAGAAGGTTTTCATTCCCAACGTGAATCTTATCCAAATCTTGAACTTCCTCCTTTTTGACATCATGCTAATATAACCATATTTTCAACAAAATACCACACAATGTCCACACTATAAAAACGATTTTTCACCATAGTTTAAATACAAACTTTCAGCTCCTATTTAACACAATAACCATAACATGAACCTTGCAGCCATTCACAAACCCAAAGACAAGTCATCAAAGAATTATGCATAATAAAATATAAACATAATACAAACCACCATAAACTTTTTTTTACAAATCTAACAGAGTTTTTCTTTTATATTAGTGTTTACCCAGAAAAATGGTAAACAAGCGCTAGTTTCCTTTTTAAAGGTTACTTTTGCGGAGTCAACTAGAATACTCCAGGACTGATTGCTTTATTTTGTTATATTATGTGTATCTGGTTTGTATTAAATGTAAATAGTGACTTTAAAGTAAAAGTAAACACTGAAATTAAAGGCTTTAAAGTAAATCAAAGCAATAAAAAAGGTAGTAAATGTGCACTGAAAGATGAAATGTAATGTAAAATGATTGCATTAATTAAACTGGTACGCATACGTACATTCCAAAGTTGCACTCGTTACTCATTATTGCGCAGAGATTTGAGTTTACTTGTGTTTATGTAGAAAATGCGGACCCCTAACTATTCCTATGAAACTTGCTTAAATAGTAAAAATAAAATAACTACTACTAACGGTCGACTGGTCATCAGTCAACACGTGTCTTCGACATGCAAGATCTTCAATTGTGAGACCTCCACGCGTCCTGTGAGAACTGCCAGAAAACTGCTTGAAACTGCCTCTTAACTTCTAAAACCTCTCGACTTCCACTTCAGTTTCTGCAGCCAAAATTCTTAAGTCTTCGCATACTTTTGGTCGAACGCTGAAGCCCCTGATAATCTTCCTAGTCGAACAGCTTCGACTACTAAGCATTACTTAGTCGAACCGCTTCGACCCAAATGACAATGTAGATCTTTGATTGAGGCCCAATTACCAATTTAGGCCCTTTTTACCAAATTGAGGCCCAATTACCAATTTTAAGCCCCAGTTACCCATTTATTGGTAAGTCGAAATCCTAGGGTAACAAATTGCCCCCCAAGCGACTTCTTTCGACTGACTTTAGGAAAGAGAAAAGATGGCGTTTCAGTTCTTTCTTGGGTTTCGACTTTTGTTAATTCCCATTACGCCATGATTACATTTCATTTTCCCAGGCACTAATTATTACCTAAACGCTAGGTTAGTGGGCTATAACTGCTCCCAGCTTGCTTGTGTCAGTTTCCAAGACATTTAATACGACCTTTGATTTTATAACTTCCTTTCCCACGTTTGTCTTGCTGAAATAACTACACATTCTCTATACATATAGCCTCATTCCTTCCATTTGCTTTTACATTTCCCTACGCACAACATCTTAAACATTTTCATCCTTCAATCTTTGTCTTCAAACCATGGCACAACCTTTAACAAACGCCAACATAAGATCCTGCATCAAGAAAGAATTTAAACTTTCTGAAGAAGAGTTTGATGCGAACCACATCAACGTTCGTGCTCTTTATGCTAGTCAAGGGCTTGAATTTTATCCTGAAATTTTAGATGGTAACATCTATCCCTGCATGCTGATTAAATTCTGGAGATTTGCATCTTTGCGCATAGATCCGGAAGGGAGGACTACTATAACCTCCAATATTCGAGGGGCTCATGTCATCATTACTCCCTCAACAATTTCTGATTTGTTGAAATGCAGCAATACCGGTGAAATTTTTGTTGACAATATTTTCGACATGAACACTTCTAATATGTTAAGGGATCTTATAGACAATGATCCCTTTTGTGCCAAAGTCATCAAAATTTGGCACCAACTTTTGGTGGGCAACTTTCGTCCACGCAACCATGATAAAAATAGCATCATGGTGGAAGACTTGGAATTCATTTCCTGTGCCCTTCAGGGGAAGAAAATCAACTTTCCTCTATTGATTTTTAAGCAACTTGTGGAAACTCTCTCTTTGACTACCTCTCGTCAAGGAATGGTGACTTATCTTCCTTATGGAAGATTTTTGTCCTACCTATTTCTCAGGCAAGGTGTGGTGAGGAGAATGCGCAAGGCCGGACGTATGGATATGTTCGAAGCCGAAAGTCTGCCTCTATTATCCTTGGAAGACATCGACCGAAGAGTTAACTAATATTGGATATTTTAGTGGCTTTAGGCTTTTTTTTTTGTAATGACTGCGCATTTTATGAAGGAACTTTTTGTAATGACTGGCCAAGTTTTTAGCCATTTTAATGTAATCTCTTAGTTTTTATTCTCTTATGTGAATTTCTTGAAGTATAGGTTTATATTTTTTCAAATATTTACCATTTATCCTCAAGATTCGACCATCTGAATTTAGTTCTTCAATTTCATATGCATTGTTTGAAAACACTTGCAAAATTTTAAACGGTCCTTCCCAACTTGGGGACCATTTACCCAATAACTTATTCCTTTGATCCATGGGTAAAATAACCTTCCATACATAATTACCTACTATGAATGTCTTCTCTTTGACTTTCTTGTTGTAGGCCTTCGCTACTTTCTCCTTTTGTCTTATTAACCTATCCAACGCTATTAGCCTTTCTTCGTCTAATTCTACTAACTCATCTAACATCATATTCCAGTATTCGTCAGACGAAAGACTGTTTTGTCGTTGAGTTCTTGTTGACTGTAGGTGAATTTCTGCAGGCAACACAGCATCATGCCCAAATGTCAAACGAAATGGGGTAGTTTTTATTGCTTCCTTTGGTGACGTTCGACAAGCCCAAAGGATTTGGTCGAGCGTTTGATGCCAATTTCTTGGCTTTTTCCCACATGCTTCTTTATTAAATTTATAATAACTTTATTAGCAGCTTCGACCTGACCATTTGCCTGGGCGTAATATGGAGTAGATGTTAGCAATTTAAATCCTGTTTCTGCTGCAAAAGCTTGCATTTTTCGACCAACAAAAACTGGTCCTTGATCAGTAGTAATAGTTTCTGGAATCCCATATCTGTAGATAATGTGTTTTTGTATGAAACTAATCACTGCTTCTTGATCAGCATTAACTAGTGGGATTGCCTCTATCCATTTAGTAAAATAATCTATTCCTACTAAAATGAATCTTTGTTGCTTAGAAGATGCAGGTTTGATTTCTCCTATTAAATCCAAAGTCCATCCTCTAAAAGGCCAAGGTTTGACAATGGCATGCAATTCACTGGCTGGAACATGTTGAATGCCTGAAAATTTTTGGCACTCTTGGCATCCTCTTGCATATTCAATACAGTCTTTTAGCATTGTTGGCCAATATAAACCTTGTCTAAACAACAACCATTTCATCTTATGGCCTGATTGATGAGCTCCACAAACACCACTATGAACTTCTGACACAGCCAAATATGCTTCAGCTTCACTTAAGCATTTCAACAATACACCCTCAGCTGTTTTCTTGTATAAATCATTTCCTAATATCACATAGTTTAGAGCTCTGTATTTAATCTTTCGATCAGTCCCTCTGACTGGATTATTTAGGTATTGGACCAATGGGTTTCTCCAATCAGCATCAGTCATATTGTCGATGGCAAAAATTTCCAAGGCATACAAATCTTTACTTTCAACATTATCATCTACCCCCTCGAATTTTGACGTCGACAATTGACCTAATTTGTCTAATACTTCATGGGTTTCTTTGTTCTTGATCTCGACCATATCTTCTAACTTGTCTTTAGACACTCTATACCCAGAAGCAATTTGTGCCAATTCATTGGCAATGTAATTGTTAGATCTTGGTACATGCAAGATCTCAACATGTTCGAATTTTTCTAATAGGCGTATCACAATTGCATAATACATTATTAGATTTTCTTTGATGCATTTATACTCTTTTCTGATTTGTCGAATCACTAGCTCAGAGTCACCTCGAATCTCAACTCGTTTTGCCCCTAAATCTATTAAGGCCTTCAAACCAGTTATCAAGGCTTCATATTCGACCTCATTGTTAGAGCATACTTCTTTCATTTTGTAATGGAACTTTCTTGGAAGTCCTTTGGGAGAAATAATCAAGACTCCAATGCCTGAACCATTTTTGTGACTAGAACCATCAAAAAACAGTTTCCAGTTAGTTCGTTCCACTTGATTTACAGACAATTCGACTAACCCATGGTCGACTATAAAATCAGCCACAACTTGTCCTTTCATAGCTTTTAAAGGAACATATGTCAAGGAAAACTCAGTTAGCGCTAAGGCCCACTTACCAATTCGACTATGCAAAATTGGTTTAGACAACATATGTTTAATGATATCAAAATGAGAGGACACATACACATCAACAGGCTTTATATATTGCTTAAGTTTGCTACATGAAAAATACAAGCATAAGCATAATTTTTCAATATCATTATACCTAGTTTCAGCATCTACTAGGGTTCGACTTAGATAATATATAGCTCTTTCGATGCCATTATCATCTTCTTGGGCCAACATACTCCCAATTGTCGAGCCTGATGCAGCTATGTACAATTTCATACTTTTTGTCCTATTGGGGGGTAACAAAATAGGAGGCTTAGTTAAATAAGCTTTTATTTGGTCGAATGCCTGTTGATGTTCTTGCTCCCATTTGAATTGATCTTGGTTCTTGAGCTTCACAAGTGGTGAAAAGATCTTCGTTTTGCCACTTAGATTTGAGATAAATCTCCTCAAGAAATTAATCTTCCCCAACAATGACTGCAGTTGTTTCTTTGTTTCTGGCGCCTTTAGCTCCAAGATTGCTTTCGTCTTATTTTGGTTTATCTCAATGCCTTTCTTATGAACCACGAAGCCCAGGAAATCCCCTGCATGTACACCAAAATCACATTTTAAAGGGTTCATTTTGAGTCCATATTTCCTCATTCGTTCAAAAGATTGTCGAAGATGGTCTAAGTGACCATTTTCAGAGTTAGATTTTATTACAATATCATCAATATAAACCTGCATAAACTTGTCAATAAAATCATGAAACATGGAATTCATGGCTCGTTGGTATGTAGCACCAGCATTTTTTAAACCAAAAGGCATTACTACCCATTCATAAGTTCCTAAAGCACCTGGGCATCGAAACGCCGTCTTAGGTACATCTTCGTCAGCTATAAAAATTTGGTTATAACCTGAATATCCATCCAATAAGCTGAGGTATTCAAATCCGGCTGCAGAGTCAACTAACATTTCAGCAACCGGCATGGGATATTCATCTTTAGGAGTAGCCTTATTTAAATCTCTGAAATCTATGCATACACGAAGGCTACCATTTTTCTTTATGACAGGCACTATATTAGCTAACCATTCGACATACCTCGCAGTTTGAATAAACTTGCTTTTCAGCAATCTTTCAATTTCTATTTTGATTTTTTCCATAACCTCTGGCGCAAATCTCCTAGGAAGCTGCTTGATAGGTTTCTTCCCTGGGTTTAGTGGTAGTCGATGCTCCACCACATGTCGACTTAAACCAGGCATTTCATTGTAATCCCATGCAAAACAATCTTTGTATTCTTTCAAAAGTCGAATCAACTTGGTCTTTAGGTCACTTGTAAGCCTTGTACTTACATAAGTAGGCCTTTTAATGATTCCATCACCTAAATTAATTTCCTCAAGAGGGTCTTGAGCTTGCATCCTTTTTACCGATCCTGATGGATCCATTTCGAAACCTAATGGTTCGTCATCGTATATCCCGTCGAGTCGTTCGACTTGGTGATCGACTTCTTGATTGTTTTCATTTTTTACCATCATCATGGCATCAATAGCCATGTCTTTCTCTAATTCGGCTTCTAAAGCCGCTCTTTCTTTGTTTTCGGCCAAATAAGCCGTTATTTGAGCCAGGTATTCTGACTCAGTGGTCATCGTCTTTGACCGTTGTCCTCTGTTCTGGAGGACTTTCATGGTTCAATGGTTCATTAGGATCTTCTTTATTCCAAATGAAACCATAATTTGGATCTAAATTCAGATACTTAGACACACTTTCATCAGAAGGATATACATCTTCTGCTTTGTAGCAAGGAGCTACATTTGCCAAATGCTGGTCGAAGTGTCTGCGACCACTTTCAGTTTTGTAATAACTTTGGTCAGCTTCAATATTCTCCACTATACCATCTGGTCTCCAAATGGCCACACGCTGATGTAAGGTGGAAGGAACTGCCCCAATACCATGGATCCATTCCCGACCCAGGAGCAATTTAAAATTTGCCTGAGATGCGATCACCATGAAGACGGTTGACCTGACAGACGAACCAACAGCTAGTTTTACTTGAATTACTCCAAGTATTCCACTTGTCTTGCCCTCATAATTCGACAGTACCATATTATGGGGTCTTAAGTCTTTATCAGACTTTCCTACTTTCTGGAGTGAGGAATAGGGCATTAAGTTTACAGCAGCCCCACCATCAACAAACACTTTGTTTATAGGCACTCCATCCACTTTTGCCCTTATGAATAGGGGCTTCAAATGATACATCATTCCTCGACCTGGCCTCTCAAACACAGCCTTTTGCTCTTCTACCACTCCTTTTCCCATTACATAGTAACAAACAGGTGTTTCTTCCACATTCTCGTCAGGAAGAAAATCATCTTCATTCTCAGATACCTCAGATACTCTGTCGAACTCCGCTGGAAGTACAGAGACAATTCCACAGTCGATTAGCAGCTAATCTGACGCTATGTCAAAGTTGTCATCGACCTCTTCGTCCGACAGTGGAGAATACTCAGGCTCTTTTTCTGTATTGAGGATCGGAGCATCATCGTCAACCAATTCTTTAATCAGTTTCTTTCCTAGGATCATCCCAGCAGCTAATCTTTCATTTGCTATTTTAGCCTGCTCCTCAGTCAACTTCCTATGAAAAGGTTTTGACTGATAGTGAGAAAATCCTGCCTGCACCATTTTCGAACCTTCTTGTCCATTCTTGTGGCTTCTTTGATAACGCCTCCACTGCGTTCGAGTCATGGGGTTCTTTCCTTTGTAGTTTGGAGATATGTAATCCTTTCTTTTAGATCCACTATCCGTCCAAGAACCTTCAGCGTTGGTTCCATCGCCTTGAATCTGCCATTCTGGGCGTTTACCTCTGAAGTTAATGGGTTTCACCCATTTGTCTTCAGGGACATCCGTTTTGGGACGGAAAGTCCTTGGTTTTTCAAACATCTTCATGTATTCTCCAGCCCTTCGACCACTATTTTCTCCTGTATACATGAATTGACGATTCTTGCCTCGACGAGGGTCGAACCTTACTTTGTTTGCAGCATCGACATTGAAAACAACATCACACCTTGGGCATAATCCAACTTGAGAGTTGTTATTGTGGCATCTCTCAAGGAATTTCAAAAGACTTTCTTTTGGTTCAGGATAAACCATGTTCAAAACTTTGCCATCAGTAGCGTCGTTTTGCTTTCTAACGAAACCATCAGTAGTCTCGACCATCATCACATCAGCAAGCTCAGTATAGTGAGCCTCTTTGACTTGCAAAGGATCAGTATCGACTTGCATTGATGACTTTGGCTTTTCTTCAAACTGTAACCTTCCTTCTTTCAAAGCTTTTTGCACCAAATCCCTGAAAAGGACACATTGAGAAGTTTTATGACCCAAGAAATTATGAAATTTACAAAATCCTCTTTTTTTCTTTTGTTCAAGAGGAGGATTTTTAAGTCCTGGGGGTACTATGATTTGTCCATCAGAAACCAACAAATCAAATATTTCATCATATTTCGTTATATCGAATGAATACGTTTTACTAGAAAAATTTTCATTTTTACTTTCAACCAAATTTTTATCTTTTGAAGGTTTAAGCAATTTACAGATATATGGTGGCCCTGGCTTTAATTCAGCCACATTGACCTCTCCCTCTTCGTATTCACTGTCGCTATTAGAGTCGAACTCACTTGTAGTAACATAAGCTATTTTTTCTTTCTTATGATATTTACTAGCTCTGGCCTTTTCAGCTTTTAGCCTTTCGACCTGGCGTACTCTATCTGCCAGTTGTGCCATATCTCTCAAATGTTGGGTGTCTAATTTCTTCCTTATGGAATAATCTAACCCACCTGCAGCCATTTCGACTAACTCATGTTCAGGAATTTGTGTAAAACATCTAGCTTTCAATAACCTAAAACGGTTTAGATAATCATCGACTGGTTCTGTACCCTTTCGCCTAACTCTAGCTAATTCTTTCAAACTGATTTTCGACTGTCCCATATAAAATTGTTCATGAAACAATCGTTCCAATTGGTTCCATGAGAACAAAGATTGGGGAGATAAGGTCGTGAACCAAGTAAATGCATTTTTCGTTAAAGAACTTGGAAAATACTTCATTTTTAGATTTTCATTGTTTTCTATTTCTCCAGCCTCTGTCTGGAACCTAGCAATGTGTTCAACTGTCGACTCGCCAGTCTCGCCAGCAAATTTAGTGAATTTTGGAACTTTCCAACCCCTAGGCAATTATGTTTGCCTTGCATATTCTGACAACGGGGAAACGAAATTTGGTCTATGCAAACCTACATTTATTCCATTCTGAACTAAAATTTGTTCGACTACATTAGAGATATTATTGTGTCCAACATTGACATCTTGCTGGATGTTCCTAAGAACCTGGTCAGCATCTTGATGCCTTTGTACTATTCTAGGGATCTCTTGCTCAATTTGATCTCCTTGTCCTGTAGGTTCGACCCCTCTCACATTCGACCCTTGAGCAGTCGAAAGGTTTGGTTGTGGGGGCGCTCCAAAGAAATTTGCAATTCTGGCCATCTGTCCAGCCAATATTTCATAACTTTGATTCGTGTTATTTATCATGGGAGTAAAAACAGTTCCCATTTGTTGAGTAAGGGCATTCACCATTTCATGATTACTTTCGTCCATTTGTTGTCGAATTGACAACATTGACGTAGTACTTAAAGATGGCAAAGTCTGGTGATTATATCCTATGCCTATAGGTCGACCCCCTGGATTTGATGTGCTTGTAGCCATCATGCTGTCAGAATATAATGAAGGATTTGTGTGCAAACCTTGCATCATAGACGTGGGCATTCCAAACTGAGGGTTAAAACCTGGTGGAGGTAGCATTCCATGAAACGGCGGTCGTAATGGATTAAATGGTGACCGTACATTCGTTGGTGATGATACCAATATTGCTGCCGTCGATCCACCAGTATTTGTTGTTCCAACTGGGGATGAATCTGCGGCATTTTGTGGTGTTGTTCCAGTTAGAATACCTCCTTGATTTCCAGAAAGATCAGAATTATTTGTATTAACTTCAGCCATGTTAGTTAATTTCCGACCACTTCTTAATATCATACATAACTATTATATTAACAAAAACAAACAGCAATTGACGGGTCCCACTGGGCGTGCCAATTTGTTTACCCAGAAAAATGGTAAACAAGCGCTAGTTTCCTTTTTAAAGGTTACTTTTGCAGAGTCAACTAGAATACTCCAGGACTGATTGCTTTATTTTGTTATATTATGTGTATCTGGTTTGTATTAAATGTAAATAGTGACTTTAAAGTAAAAGTAAATACTGAAATTAAAGGCTTTAAAGTAAATCAAAGCAATAAAAAAGGCAGTAAATGTGCACTGAAAGATGAAATGTAATGTAAAATGATTGCATTAATTAAACTGGTACGCATACGTACATTTCAAAGTTGCACTCGTTACTCATTATTGCGCAGAGATTTGAGTTTACTTGTGTTTATGTAGAAAATGCGGACCCCTAACTATTCCTATGAAACTTGCTTAAATAGTAAAAATAAAATAACTACTACTAACGGTCGACTGGTCATCAGTCAACACGTGTCTTCGACATGCAAGATCTTCAATTGTGAGACCTCCACGCGTCCTGTGAGAACTGCCAGAAAAACTGCTTGAAACTGCCTCTTAACTTCTAAAACCTCTCGACTTCCACTTCAGTTTCTACAGCCAAAATTCTGAAGTCTTCGCATACTTTTGGTCGAACGCTGAAGCCCCTGATAATCTACCTAGTCGAACAGCTTCGACTACTAAGCATTACTTAGTCGAACCGCTTCGACCCAAATGACAATGTAGATCTTTGATTGAGGCCCAATTACCAATTTAGGCCCTTTTTACCAAATTGAGGCCCAATTACCAATTTAGGCCCTTTTTACCAAATTGAGGCCCTACTAAGCATTTATTGGTAAGTCGAAATCCTAGGGTAACATAACCTATATATACATAAACGTTAACCTCAAGCCTTGTAAATAATCAAACCGTGTAAATGAACCATCAAATTTGTTCAAAATCTGATCCCAACTAACAACAACTATGTATTTTATGTTTCCTTTTGCAAAAAGTAGAAAAAGAGGAACCAAAGACAGCTCCGTCGAAGCCGCGAAACCGACGACCTCCACTCCTCAAAACTACCACCCGTCGTTCATCTTCGCACCTAAGACATAACAGCCGCGTGGCCGATTGCCTCTGCCTCCGATCCGCAACCTGCTCTGACACCACCTTCCCGCGACCTTGCAACTCTCAATGCACCTGCATCAAGAAATACACAGCACAATCATCACCCCGCGCCGTTGCAGCATCCGCTCAAACCGATCAACAAACAACAGAAACACCAGATCTTCGTCGCATTTTGTTCCTTCCGATTTGGGTAATTTCTCTTACTTTGTGATGCTTCTGTTTGGTTTTGATGTAATTGCAAGAACTGATTTTATGTTGTTAAACTTTGATATGAGAGAGGAAACCTCTTTATTATTGTTGCTTGGCTGGAAATTGATATGAGAGAAAAGAGAGCACATAGGCTGAAAATAGTTTGAATAAGAAGATGGGGCGGTACACCATCTTTTTGATTTAGGTTTGTTGTGTTAATTGGCAATTTGGGCTTAATGGTTTCTTTAAGAGCCCAATTGGATTTCGATCACTGCACACCCGCTTGCAACTTCGCACCCCTCTGCGCTAAATCACACACGTTGGGCCTTTGGGCCTCATTCCTTGAGCCAGCATCATTGTATTAGCACCCCCTGTTTCCTTTTTTTTTATAGTTTTCCCAAATTGTTTATGTTTTGTTAATATTTGTTTAATTTCTAGTTGATAAAAAACATAAATATAAAAATACAAAAAAACATGTAATTAAATTTTCTCTCACATTAAAGATACAAAATATTGTATTATGTTAGATTTGTTAATTTAATTTCTCAAATATAGTTTTGTTTAAATTTAACTTCCTTTTAGAATTTCACATGTTTAGTTTTGATATTTTCTTTAGTTAATCATGATCGATGTTTGTTAATATTTCTTGTTATTTATTCATGCATAGTTATACATATATTCGTACTAACATTTGATTTGTTTTGTGAGGTACTAATCCTAAGGTTTTGGACAATTTTGTGGACAATTGCAAGCTACATAATTTTATACATTTAATCGTGTTATTTCCACTTTAATTTTTATTTGGTTTGTAATAGTTCTAACTAGGATTTTACTTTCCGCCTTCCCGCCAAGTTTTTATTGTACTCCCCATCCCGAAGCCATGTAATAGCGTAAGATTTATCTTTCTGCTTTTTACTTTCCGCACCATATAACTGTGATATACTGCTTAGATGTATGGCTAATAGGATTGTATGATAAGATTAAAATCAACCGTTAGACCACTAACATCAAGATTAAATAACTAAATACAACACACTTGCACACACTCACCTTTAGGGTACCCCCTCTTGGTTGCCTTTCGGAAAATAATAGTCAAGTCCCTCGAAGCGTAGGGATACCTTAGCACATGTTGCCTAAGATTCAAAATCATCATTGTCCCTTTGGAATAAAGATCATAGTCCCTTCGAGTTGCCTACGATGAAATGATCCCGTCCCTCGAGTTGCCTTCGATAAATGATGATAGTCCCTTCGGATTCCTAAGGTATCTCTACATGTTTCCTTTATGACTATTCACGTCTCATAGGATTTCCTACCCTCTTTATGGTATGGATAGTCTCTATGAAGATTCGACGACCCTTCGATGACCCGCACGTCCAATATAAACAAGGACTACCTACTCCTATATAGTATGGATAGTTCTAGGAACCTTAAAAATTACAGAAAAAGACCAATTAGTTAGGGTAGTGCTCTTAAACTGCCTAGCTCAATAAAAATATCTTTTCAATACTATTTCGAAAAACTAAGGCTACGCATTTACGCTAAAGTCCTTATGCCTCCTTTCAAAACAAACAAACAAACATGAGCTAAGCAAGTTAAGAGCCCGTAGATAACTACGGATGAAAAGGGTGCTTGCACCTTTCCTTTTCATAACTTACCCCCGAGCCCGTTTTCTTTCAAAAAAGGTCTTTTCTGTACTTTTTACCTTTCCTAACATTGGACAAAATAAAAGTCGGTGGCGACTCTTGCTCACCGCAACATTGTTGCTTATTAAAAATAAAAGTCAGTTCACCGAGTTACAGAACTGGCGACTCTGCTGGGGATACTTAAAAAGAGGGGTTACCTTAGAGTTTAGTTCACTTTAATAATTGTTTGTTTTGATTGCTTTACCTTTCAAGGTTGTTTGGGCATTTGAATGGAAGATGAATCCTACACCCGGATTCGAGTGCACCTTAAGATAGGAGCGGCATAGTCATGGAGACCTCCCTTGTGCATGCTTGGGATTGGTCAATATGAAGTTCGCACTTGAGTTAGGCCTCCACTGGTTATTGTGTACCGCTTTTGCATGAGAGAGGTTTACGCATGTATCTTTGGGTGCGTCGGAGCTCAAGGACCTTTAGTCAACTTTAACCCATCTTAACTTTTAGGAACGTAGTGGGAGGGCTATTCTTGGTGCATGGCAAGTTATGGTCGCGACCCGGTACTACAGCTCAGATAGGTTTCTTCCTAAAGTATCATTGCGTGGTATGCATGTACCATGTTCGAGGGTGCTTTAGAAGGGGCTGACAATTCTGGGTCACTGGTAGAACCCGTTGTTGATATCATCCTTATCCTTAGAAGTACCTATTGGGGAAGGGTAGTTACCTGGTCATACTTCATGCAAGCCTTTGAACCTAAGAACTCTTGTGTGACTTGTTTGTTATCTAACCACTTGATCTCCTTGTAGGTTTTATAGAACTTACTTGTTTGTACTACCCTATGCTTTTACATAACGTGCTGACTAACCTTTTCAGGGATCTTAGGTATTTAGGACGCATAATTCCCAGGTACTGTTATGGAAGGACTATCAGGAGCCTAAATTTCTATCAAGGGGCAAGAGGATTTATTTTCCTCTGGCCAGATGCTTTTCAAACTCGAAAGTATAGTAAACTTCTGTCAAGGGGCAAGAGGATTTATTTTCCTCTAGCCAGTTACTTTCAAATTCAAAGGTACAGTTCCTATCAAGGGGCAAGAGGATTTATTTTCCTTTAGCCATATGTCTTCAAACTCAATAGTACCGTACCCCGAATCAGAGGCTATGACCCACTGGATATGGTGAGCTTGATTTTTATAGAAGGGCGTACAAAGATGAAAAGTCAAAGTTCTTCAGACGAATTGCTACCAACGGACAAGCTTCTCATCTTCTTACTATTTTATTCTCCATGGAGATGGACACTTGCAACTCTTGTGTGACTTCATCAGAATCTTCTTCCTAGAAGTAATCTAGAGTAATCTGCAGTTTCAGATACTAACACTTGGTTTGTCTCATGATCTGGGGCGCTTGACCATTCGATTGATGATTGTCAGTCATTCAGAGACAAGATTCAAGACCTAATAGACACAAAGGTTGTCAATAAATCCATACGGAGAAAATCTCCTCAACTTTGACAATCTCTACATCTTCATGCATGTTTATGCGTAGTCTTTCTTGTTTTAATTCAATACTGCTTATATGTCATACTTGTTTGTTTTTGAACTATAATAATGATGCATTGAATATGTTTGTCTTGGAAAAATTAATTCTCTCTCGCTCTAACATGTTTTTCATTGCTGGTGATACCAAACACTCAGCGATAAAGCTTGATGACTCTGAAAGGAGAATGGCGAGCATATAATACTCATAATCTCAAATGGTGTGCTTTCGAGTAAATCCCTGTTGATGATGTACAGACATTGTTTCAAATCCCCAAACACTGGAGATATAAGGAAGATAATCCCTTGTCAACCCTTTTGAGCCTTGAAGTAGGAGTTTCTTTTCTATACGAAAAACCCTCACATTTAACCCAGGGGTAGGGTAGTGTTCAGTTAATCTGATCGAGCATTCATAATTCATCAGGAGTGCACATCTAAGGATACAACAATGGTTATCCTTCAAAAGGTTGAGGACAGTAAAAAAACCAAATGGTTATCCCTCACAATAGAAGGTCAAAATACGACGATACAACAATGGTTATCCATCGTCGACCAAGAAATAAGGTAGTCACAATCTTTACAATGAATCAAAGACGTCACAGGATTATACGACTTGTTAAAAAAAAGAATGAATTGAAAGAAAAAAAGAATAAAAAAAGCCCTCTAAGTCAACAAACTTGAAAACAAGTGACTTAGGCAAAAATTAGGGCTTCCCGGTGGACAACAAAATCAAAATTCAAAAGAATTTGTCCAGGAAAAAGCTAGGTAAACAAAAAAGATCCTCAACAAAAAAGGAAAAGTCGCGTGACTATAAATTCAAGATCGTGTGGTCAGACACCAAGAATAAAAGGTAAGTGACTGCCATGTCCAAACACCTCATCGATTCATCAATAGGTTGGAGAACATCATGAAGGGGGTGGGCACCAATAAAATTTTGAGCCTAAAAATCCTTTTTTCTAAAACCCGGGAACCTGACCACGTTACAACCCTCAAAAGTCCTAATTGAAGCAGGGTTAATTCGAAAACATACTGTAACGAGAAAACGGTAAATTGACTCATAGGAGTTTTGCTAAAACGCTTGAGTTGGTATCACACCACCTTTCACAAAAAAATCGATGTTTTGACATCCTTTCAAAAAAAAATCTTCTTTAAACTTCAAAACAAATATGAACTTTGCATTAGAATTATATTTCTCATACTAAACATTCTTTGCATATGAACAAGTATTCGACACCAGGAAAGCTTCCATCATGAGCTGCTGATGAAAAGTTTAATCCTCTCAAGGGATAAGTTGTCTTCAGAACTCCGTTGAGTTCGAGCAAGAATATCTTAAATTTTGATCACCCTCAGGGGCACAAAAGCAGTCAAAATACTCTGTTGAGTAAGCATTCAGATATCCAGGGGCAATCTTGTCACAATTCATCGAATCTCTCAAAGGCGTTGAATAGCCAAAAATGTTAGTCCATCACTAGGGGCATGTTGCATTAGTCACCAATCTTAGCAAGAGCTGTTCAGCTACTAGTATCAGATGGTGTCAGTATTAGTCTCTCATTCGAAGTTCTGGTTCCAAACATCTCAAGCGTCAGGTATACCAGGCTACTCATCCCAGGGGCAAATGGAATCCCATAGGCAAAGGACCACGTATGGTTAGTAAACATGTTTTTCAACACAAGCACTCAAAGGCACGGGGCAATGAAAAGTTGAAATCCCTGGGAATCCTCCCCACAGAGTTATTTTCATAAAATATCCCCACATAGTACCTTTCGAGAAGTTATCTTCCAATAATCTCCTCCCACAAATACGTGGTTCCCCAACGGAGTTTACATCTCCGACACTGCCGGTTCTCCGACACGATTTTCTTCTCCAACAGGGTTTGTTCAAACTCACTATCCTTAAAAGTTAACACTCACAGCTGAGCTCGATCATATAGTACATCGGAAGATTATTCTTCTCTCTTGTCCCTAGGATACATCAGGATCAAATCACTCAAGTTACTCTCGCCCCCAAACGAAGATAAAAAATCCCCAGCTGGATATCATCGAACAAAAGACAGGAATTCTCAACCACCCTGTCATTATCTCCAGCAGCATACAGAGATTTATTTTCTCAACCAACAATTGCTATGCAAAGTTACCAATATGCTTCGACTATATAGTCCATCCATGCATCATTCATAATACATACATAACATACAACATTCTCATTTATTCCGAGAACCTCATTACACAATACATGCATCATGACGCTGCATAAAACTAATTTCGCCTTTTCAGGTCATTTCACAATCAAAAGAACATTATCATCCAAGTACAGTGCAAATACGATCGTATCAACGATTCAATCCTAACACTCATTCAAGACAAATACAATTCTGATGCTTCATTCCAAGTCTTTCTCCAAAGATAATTCAGAAACAATCAAAGAATTTCCCATCCTTTATAGGAACCTTTCTAGGTAGTCTTTTCTAAGACGTTTACCAACCTTTCTAGGTAGTCTTTTCTAAGACGGTTATCAACCTTTCTAGGTAGTCTTTTCTAAGACGGTTACCAACCTTTCTAGGTAGTCTTTTCTAAGACGTTTATCAACCTTTCTAGGTAGTCTTTTCTAAGACGGTTATCAACCTTTCTAGGTAGTCTTTTCTAAGACGTTTATCAACCTTTCTAGGTAGTCTTTTCTAAGACGGTTATCAACCTTTCTAGGTAGTCTTTTCTAAGACGTTTATCAACCTTTCTAGGTAGTCTTTTCTAAGACGGTTATCAACCTTTCTATGTAGTCTTTTCTAAGACGGTTATCAACCTTTCTAGGTAGTCTTTTCTAAGACGGTTATCAACCTTTCTAGGTAGTCTTTTCTAAGACGGTTATCAACCTTTCAAGGTAGTCTTTTCTAAGAAGGTTATCAACCTTTCTAGGTAGTCTTTTCTAAGACGGTTATCAACCTTTCTAGGTAGTCTTTTCTAAGACGTTTATCAACCTTTCGAGGTAGTCTTTTCTAAGACGTTTGTCAACCTTTCTAGGTAGTCTTTTCTAAGATGTTTATCAACCTTTCTAGGTAGTCTTTTCTAAGACGTTTATCAACCTTTCTAGGCAGTCTTTTCAAAGACGTTTATCGTCATTTCTAGGGACCTTTCTAGGTTAGTCTTCTTTAAGACGTATCATATCCTTTCTAGGAACATTTCCAGATAGTCTTCTTTAAGACGTTTCATGTCCTTTCTAGAAGCCTTTCTAGGCAATCTTCTCTAAGACATATCTCCACATTTTCATGTAATCTTCTCTAACATATTTATCCAATCTTTTCTAAGACATCCCTTGCCCTTTCAAGGAGCTTCTCTGTTAATCTTCTACAAGACACTTCTTCCTGAGCTTTGTTTAAAGCCTAATCTCCTTTACATCAGTCAATGATCTACCCTATTTAGGGACCTCTCCAGGTAGTCTTCCGTAAGACATTACTTCATCTCTCCTTCAGATACAATCAATGCACACGATCTAGCCTGAAAAGCGTCTGCTTTAGACAAACATCTTGTCGAACACCTGGATGGAATCTTCAAGCCCATCTCCGCTAAAAGTCCCCGCATCAGCAAGGGCAAATTTCTTGGTATTCTAGTGTTCAATCCTCTCCCACCTTCAGATTTCGACTGGCACACAAGCCAATCTACATCCTCAGGTTTAAGAAGATTGAACAGGGGCACCTGTCATACCCCAAAATTTGCCCACACTCTTTAGTAACAAAAATATTCAAAACCATTTCAAAAATTGGATTTTATAAAGTCTCGGGTTCATTTACATTGACATCTTGATTTTTATAAATATTCGATTTAAAGTCTATTTTAAAATATAGTAGTTTACTCTTAAATTGCTTATATTTTAAAAAATAGAAAATGATAGTCGATGCTTCATACAATTTCAATTGGCTATTTATTTCAAACAAATAATATAGCACAATTGGTAAGGAAGTAAGGCTTTCAAGCAGAAGGTCACGGGTTCAACTCCCGCTGGGTGCATTTCCATGTTTTTTTAACTATTTTTTTATCTTTTTTTTGCACTAGGGCGCACCTGGACACAAACACGTCCAGGTTCTTAATCTTGGTCATCAAGAAAGGTCTATGGGCCTTTGGGTTGGATCTTTTCCTTTTTAGGATTATTTTGACCTAGTTCTCAGTCTATAAATAGGGGCTCTCCACTCTCTCATTTTCATCAACAATTTTCTAATCCTAATCAACAATTCTCACAAATTCTAATTCTTTCTCATTCACGGTTTTTACAAATCTTTTTCATGAGTTTTTAAAAAAAACTTTTTGTTTTGGCCAATGATGACACCTGATCTGAGGCCCCTCCTTTTTTAAAATGTTTTGACAATGACCGATGATTAACTTATGAGGTCTTTCTCTTTTATTCCGGTGTCATTTTAATTTTAATTTTAATTGTTAAACCAAATGATGAACACCTGATGGCTCTTTTATGTTTTTGTTAAATTTTTCATTACTGTAACTCTTATTAAAACTAACGATTTTATGTAAATATTATACGCCACTTTCACTACAAAAAAGAAGGTTTTCATTCCCAACGTGAATCTTATCCAAATCTTGAACTTCCTCCTTTTTGACATCATGCTAATATAACCATATTTTCAACAAAATACCACACAATGTCCACACTATAAAAACGATTTTTCACCATAGTTTCATGTAATACGGTGAACTGACTTTATTTGAAAATGTTGCGGATAGCAAGAGTCGCCACCGACTTTTATTTTATCCAATTTTAGGAAAGGCTAAAAGAACAGAAAAAAAAACCTTTTTGAAAGAGATTGAGTTCGGGGGGTAAGTTATACAAAGGGAAGGTATAAGGCACCCTTTGTATCCATGGTTATCAATGGGCTCTTAATTGTTTAGCTCACTATGTTTGAAATGTTTGAAAAGTAGTGTGCGAATAGGAAAACTTCGTTTAAGGACTTTAGCTTGTAAATAAGCGTAGCCTTGTTTTGAAAGTATTTGAAAAGAGAGGTGTGAAAAGTAATTTGATTTTTTAGAGCAAGCAATTAATACCAACTACCCTAAGTTTGAAAAATTGTTCTTTTAGTCTTTCGGGTGAAAGGATCTATCCATACCATAAGAGGGCAGGAAGTTTTTCAATTGGATGTGCGGGTCATCGAAGGGTCATCGAGAATAATCATTCCCCACAAGACTGTCCCTACCATAAAGAGGGCAGGTAGTCTAAGGGAAGGATATAATAGTCATTAAGGCAACAGTAAGATACCTTAGCAATCGAAGGGACTATCATCATTTATCGAGGCAATATCGAGGGACGAGATCATTCTATCGTAGGCAACTCGAAGGGACCATGATCTTTTATTCCGAGGGACTATGATGATTTTGAATTTGTAGGCAGCATGTGCTAAGGTATCCCTACACTCGAAGGGACTTGACTATTCTGTTTAAATTGAAAGGCAACAGGCAGCGTAAGAGGGGTTACCTCGAAGGTGAGTGTGTGCAGCAATCACGTGGTTTGAATTCAGTTATTTATCTTTGAGTTATGATTTGCTAGCGATTGATTGATTATCTTTTCACTCCCTATTTACTAACCACGCAGTTAATATTGACAGAAAATAAATTGCGGAAATTAAATCCTACGCTATTACAGAGTTTCGGGATTGGGGGATACATAATAAACCGGGGAAATACGAGAAAATAAAAGGTCCTAATTACTATTACATGAAAAATTGAATGAGCGACCTATACACCTTCTAGAATTTAAATTACAGAAATTAAATAAATCAATAGCATAATTAAAAAAAGTAAAGATTAAACAGAAACATAAATTAAATAGCAGAATTTAAATAATAGCAAAATTAAATAAACAATCATGCGTCAATCATAGAATATGGGATGAGGAAGAAGATCGCGAATAAAAATGAATTTAGAAAAAATCAGGGTTAAAAGCCTTATGGCTAAAAAAAAATTTAAGGATAAAGTCTAAACCTACAGTTTGATCATAATTTGATAGACAACCCTTACATTACTAGTAGTCATATGGTTTATGGTTTATTGATTAAAAGCTAACCTAAACCTATTTAAACTAATTGTCTAATTAACCTAAAATTATAAATTAATTATTATTTAACAAACCTAAAATTAAATTATTGGTTAAATTATTGATTAAAACTAAAACTAAATTAATTAGTCTAAATTAAACACAACTTAAAATTATTATAAAAAACCTAACTTAAAATTATTAACCTAAATCTAAATTAAAATTATTAACCTAAAATTAAAGATAAAGTCCTAATTCTAATTAATAATTTAATCTATTAATTAAACTAAAAACTAAAAAACAAAAAAACAAAACAAAAAAAGATAACAATAAAAACACAAACAGCAAGGAATTTAGAAGGCAAACCAGGCGTGTGATCATGTGAGGAGATTCTAGGAAGGTCCATGGTGAGCATGCTTCTTGGCCCTCTAGATTTAGCTTTAACGTGAATCCACTGGCTGTGATTGAAGGTGCGTCGTAGCGCGCATTGATAGGGATGCGTGGGATCTGGAAACATAATTACGCAAACAAATAAGTTAAAAAAGAAGGGGAGGTTGAGAATCGAACCTGGTAGCCAATGGTTAGGAATCACACGCTCTTGCCAGTTGTGCTGCCACTTTTCTTTGATATGGAAACAGAGTCAATAATATATAACTCGTCACACTTTGCTATTTTGAATTTCAAACGAAGTCAAACAGTGGGGGCCACAGGTGTGTTGACGGACGAATAACTAAGAACCACGCAGGGAGAGAGAATCAGAGCGCGTTGACTGGCCAATTGGAGTGATCCACGCGTGCGGTCTTCTTCCTTCCATCCTGCATCAAAACGTTACAGAATAGCTGCAAACATAGCTTCAGATTTGCTACGATTTGCTGCAAATCGTTCGTAGCTAATAACCTGCGGTTTATCAACTACAAGAAAACGCGTTGAACATTAAAACCAAGAACCCAGATTTACATAAGATTCATCCCTGAATTCAAATATGGTGTTCGTTTTGCGTGAAGCTTCCTGGAGCATGGGATACGAAAGCATTCAAGCTTGGTGCCCTAACAATGGCATCCTTTGTTAGGGACGTCAAAGCTCCGTGTTAAGGGTTATAACCTGTCCTAAAATTTACCAGAAGCTCATACAAGGTGTTAGATTCAATTAAAACTCATTAAAACAACCTAACAAAAATTCAAGTAAGCATAAAAAAAAACATGAACATGGCGCATACGTTTCGCCCATGATGGGTCCTCAAAACGATCCATTCTTACTCTATGCTCCCATGAGAGGTGATTGGAATGGTTATCTGGCTTTGGATGGGGCTGCACCTTGCTATCCCAATTTTCACTTTTCTTTGATAATTTTTAATTATGAAACCCTAGCCTCCTTTCATCATTTTTCGTCCCCCCCTTTCATTAGGTTTTGCAGCGTATAAATAGAGGGTTTTTAGGGCTGAAATTTTAGGCAAAAGATCGTGTAATTGGTGAGGGAAATCTTTGGAGAATTTTTATTCAATATTGCACCAAATATTACTATTTTGAGCCTTCCATTATTTTGTGCATATTTCTCTTTTAATCTCAGCCAATGAATAAAATTTATTCAAATATTGATCAAGTAAAGATATTGATTCCATAACTATGTGATTATCTTATGATTTATTTGATTTTATTTGATTTTAAATTATTAAAATCAAATGCAAATGAAATAATATCATAATAATAAAACTATTTGATCCATAGACTCCCTTTGGGCTTAAGATTTCGTGGACAACTCAAAATTATAGCCCCATTAGTTCACAAACACAAAATTATGCAATTAGGATTTTGTGTGTTTCTTGAAAATCGATCAACTTATGAGCCTCATATCTCCTTCATTCTTTGTTGTATGGAAGTGTACTTGAACTTTTTAGAAAGCTTAGAATGTCCTATAAATGATTCTTTTGGTTTCATCTCAGTTAGATATTCCATTCTCAAGTTATGAGCTTTGACCCAAAAGGTGTTTTTGTTGACTTTTTAGGAGGACCTGTAATGTATTGGTCCATATCTCTCCAATGAAACATTTTTAGCCTTGGCTTGTGAGACACAAATTTGTAGAGAATCAAATTTCCTTCAAACTGAGCATTGGATGGAAAATTTTGGATGTTCCATGTGAGAGTTATGGCTGTTCAAAGTTTAGTTGACTTTTCCTAAACAAAACCCTAATTTAGAAACTTTTTGTTTTGTTGATTTTTGATCTTTCCTTGATGAAACATGGTCAATTCTTGATCAAATGGTGAATGATACTTCAATATGAGAATCTTGACAAAAAATCAGGAGTTTTGACTTTATTTTGACCACAGTTGACTTTTATGTTAACTTAGTCGACTGTTGACTTCCTGAACAATTGAGTGACCAATTCTTTGAGATGAGACTTGATATTTGTCATGGAGATGATGTGAGATATATTGAGCCATATGAGATGCCTTGGAGCCATTGATTTACTGATTTTCCTTGGAATAAGCCAAACCCTAATTCTCTGATCTTTGCTTAGGAGAGTGTGTCTTGAAGCTTTGTGTTTTGATTTGAATTTGAATAGGAGAAAATGTGTGGGAAAATTTTGGGGTATGACAGTTTAAATACAAACTTTCAGCTCCTATTTAACACAATAACCATAACATGAACCTTGCAGCCATTCACAAACCCAAAGACAAGTCATCAAAGCATTATGCATAATAAAATATAAACATAATACAAGCCACCATAAACTTTTTTTTACAAATCTAACAGAGTTTTTCTTTTATATTAGTAACCTGTATATATACATAAATGTTAACCTCAAGCCTTGTAAATAATCAAACCGTGTAAATGAACCATCAAATTTGTTCAAAATATGATCCCAACTAACAACAACTATGTATTTTATGTTTCCTTTAGCAGAAAGTAGAAAAAGAGGAACCAAAGACAGCTCCGTCGAAGCCGCGAAACCGACGACCTCCACTCCTCAAAACTACCACCCGTCGTTCATCTTCGCACCTAAGACATAACAACCACGTGGCCGATTGCCTCTGCCTCCGATCCGCAACCTGCTCCGACACCACCTTCCCGCGACCTTGCAACTTTCAATGCACCTGCATCAAGAAATACACAGCACAATCATCACCTCGCGCCGTTGCAGCATCCGCTCAAACCGATCAACAAACAACAGAAACACCAGATCTTCGTCGCATTTTGTTCCTTCCGATTTGGGTAATTTCTCTTACTTTGTGATGCTTCTGTTTGGTTTTGATGTAATTGCAAGAACTGATTTTATGTTGTTAAACTTTGATATGAGAGAGGAAACCTCTTTATTATTGTTGCTTGGCTGGAAATTGATATGAGAGAAAAGAGAGCACAGAGGCTGAAAATAGTTTGAAGAAGAAGATGGGGCGGTACACCATCTTTTTGATCTAGGTTTTTTGTGTTAATTGGCAATTTGGGCTTAATGGTTTCTTTAAGAGCCCAATTGGATTTCGATCACTGCACACCCGCTTGCAACTTCGCACTCCTCTGCGCTAAATCACACACGTTGGGCCTTTGGGCCTCATTCCTTGAGCCAGCATCATTGTATTAGCACCCCCTGTTTCCTTTTTTTTATAGTTTTCCCAAATTGTTTATGTTTTGTTAATATTTGTTTAATTTCTAGTTGATAAAAAACATAAATATAAAAATACAAAAAAACATGTAATTAAATTTTCTCTCACATTAAAAATACCAAAAATATTGTATTATGTTAGATTTCTTAATTTAATTTCTCAAATATAGTTTTGTTTAAATTTAACTTCCTTTTAGAATTTCACATGTTTAGTTTTGATATTTTCTTTAGTTAATCATGATCGATGTTTGTTAATCTTTCTTGTTATTTATTCATGCATAGTTATACATATATTCGTACTAACATTTGATTTGTTTTGTGAGGTACTAATCCTAAGGTTTTGGACAATTTTGTGGACAATTGCAAGCTACATAATTTTATACATTTAATCGTGTTATTTCCACTTTAATTTTTATTTGGTTTGTAATAGTTCTAACTAGGATTTTACTTTCCGCCTTCCCGCCAAGTTTTTATTGTACTCCCCATCCCGAAGCCATGTAATAGCGTAAGATTTATCTTTCTGCTTTTTTACTTTCCGCACAATATAACTGTGATATACTGCTTAGATGTATGGCTAATAGGATTGTATGATAAGATTAAAATCAACCGTTAGACCACTAACATCAAGATTAAATAACAAAATACAACACACTTGCACACACTCACCTTTAGGGTACCCCCTCTTGGTTGCCTTTCGGAAAATAATAGTCAAGTCCCTCGAAGCGTAGGGATACCTTAGCACATGTTGCCTACGATTCAAAATCATCATTGTCCCTTTGGAATATAGATCATAGTCCCTTCGAGTTGCCTACGATGAAATGATCTCGTCCCTCGAGTTGCCTTCAATAAATGATGATAGTCCCTTCGGATTGCTAAGGTATCTCTGCATGTTGCCTTTATGACTATTCACGTCTCATAGGATTTCCTACCCTCTTTATGGTATGGATAGTCTCTATGAAGATTCGACGACCCTTCGGTGACCCGCACGTCCAATATAAACAAGGACTACCTACTCCTATATAGTATGGATAGTTCTAGGAACCTTAAAAATTAGAGAAAAGACCAATTAGTTAGGGTAGTGCTCTTAAACTGCCTAGCTCAATAAAAATATCTTTTCAATACTATTTCGAAAAACTAAGGCTACGCATTTACGCTAAAGTCCTTATGCCTCCTTTCAAAACAAACAAACAAACATGAGCTAAGCAAGTTAAGAGCCCGTAGATAACTACGGATGAAAAGGGTGCTTGCAACTTTCCTTTTCATAACTTACCCCCGAGCCCGTTTTCTTTCAAAAAATGTCTTTTTCTGTACTTTTTACCTTTCCTAACATTGGACAAAATAAAAGTCGGTGGCGACTCTTGCTCACCGCAACATTGTTGCTTATTAAAAATAAAAGTCAGTTCACTGAGTTACAGAACTGGCGACTCTGCTAGGGATACTTAAAAAGAGGGGTTACCTTAGAGTTTAGTTCACTTTAATAATTGTTTGTTTTGATTGCTTCACCTTTCAAGGTTGTTTGGGCATTTGAATGGAAGATGAATCCTACACCCGGATTCGAGTGCACCTTAAGATAGGAGCGGCATAGTCATGGAGACCTCCCTTGTGCATGCTTGGGATTGGTCAATATGAAGTTCGCACTTGAGTTAGGCCTCCACTGGTTATTGTGTACCGCTTTTGCATGAGAGAGGTTTACGCATGTATCTTTGGGTGCGTCGGAGCTCAAGGACCTTTAGTCACCTTTAACCCATCTTAACTTTTAGGAACATAGTGGGAGGGCTATTCTTGGTGCATTCCAAGTTATGGTCGCGACCCGATACTACAGCTCAGATAGGTTTCTTCCTAAAGTATCATTGCGTGGTATGCATGTACCATGTTCGAGGGTGCTTTAGAAGGGGCTGACAATTCTGGGTCACTGGTAGAACTCGTTGTTGATATCATCCTTATCCTTAGAAGTACCTATTGGGGAAGGGTAGTTACCTGGTCATACTTCATGCAAGCCTTTGAACCTAAGAACTCTTGTGTGACTTGTTTGTTATCTAACCACTTGATCTCCTTGTAGGTTTTATAGGACTTACATGTTTGTACTACCCTATGCTTTTACACAACGTGCTGACTAACCTTTTCAGGGATCTTAGGTATTTAGGACGCATAATTCCCAGGTACTGTTATGGAAGGACTATCAGGAGCCTAAATTTCTATCAAGGGGCAAGAGGATTTAGTTTCCTCTGGCCAGATGCTTTTCAAACTCGAAAGTATAGTAAACTTCTGTCAAGGGGCAAGAGGATTTATTTTCCTCTAGCCAGTTAATTTCAAATTCAAAGGTACAGTTCCTATCAAGGGGCAAGAGAATTTATTTTCCTTTAGCCATATGTCTTCAAACTCAATAGTACCGTACCCCGAATCAGAGGCTATGACCCACTGGATATGGTGAGATTGATTCTTATAGAAGGGCGTACAAAGATGAAAAGTCAAAGTTCTTCAGACGAAGTTGCTACCAACGGACAAGCTTCTCATCTTCTTACTATTTTATTCTCCATGGAGATGGACACTTGCAACTCTTGTGTGACTTCGTCAGAATCTTCTTCCTAGAAGTAATCTAGAGTAATCTGCAGTTTCAGATACTAACACTTGGATGTCTCATGATCTGGGGCGCTTGACCATTCGATTGATGATTGTCAGTCATTCAGAGACAAGATTCAAGACCTAATAGACACAAAGGTTGTCACATTCACACCTGCAAACCAGATTTTAAGTTCTCTTTTGACTCAACGGATCTTCTGAATCAATAAATCCATACGGAGAAAATCTCCTCAACTTTGACAATCTCTACATCATCATGCATGTTTATCCGTAGTCTTTCTTGTTTTGATTCAATACTGCTTATATGTCATACTTGTTTGTTTTTGAACTATAATAATGATGCATTGAATATGTTTGTCTTGGAAAAATTAATTCTCTCTCGCTCTAACATGTTTTTCATTGCTGGTGATACCAAACTCTCAGCGATAAAGCTTGATGACTCTGAAAGGAGAATGACGAGCATATAATACTCATAATCTCAAATGGTGTGCTTTCGAGTAAAACCCTGTTGATGATGTACATGCATTGTTTCAAATCCCCAAACGCTGGAGATATAAGGAAGATAATCCCTTGTCAACCCTTTTCAGCCTTGAAGTAGGAGTTTCTTTTCTATACGAAAAACCCTCACATTTAACCCAGGGGTAGGGTAGTGTTCAGTTAATCTGATCGAGCATTCATAATTCATCAGGAGTGCACATCTAAGGATACAACAATGGTTATCCTTCAAAAGGTTGAGGACAGTAAAAAAACAAAATGGTTATCCCTCGCAATAGAAGGTCAAAATACGACGATACAACAACGGTTATCCATCGTCGACCAAGAAATAAGGTAGTCACAATCTTTACAATGAATCAAAGACGTCACAGGATCATACAACTTGTTAAAAAAAAGAATGAATTGAAAGAAAAAAAGAATAAAAAAAGCCCTCTAAGTCAACAAACTTGAAAACAAGTGACTTAGGCAAAAATTAGGGCATCCCGGTGGACAACAAAATCAAAATTCAAAAGAATTTGTCCAGGAAAAAGCTAGGTAAACAAAAAAGATCCTCAACAAAAAAGGAAAAGTCGCGTGACTATAAATTCAAGATCGTGTGGTCAGACACCAAGAATAAAAGGTAAGTGACTGCCATGTCCAAACACCTCATCGACTCATCAATAGGTTGGAGAACATCATGAAGGGGGTGGGCACCAATAAAATTTTGAGCCATAAAATCCTTTTTTCTAAAACCCGGGAACCTGACCACGTTACAACCCTCAAAAGTCCTAATTGAAGCAGGGTTAATTCGAAAGCATACTGTAACGAGAAAACGGTAAATTGACTCATAGGAGTTTTGCTAAAACGCTTGAGTTGGTATCACACCACGTTTCACAAAAAAATCGATGTTTTGACATCCTTTCAAAAAAAAATCTTCTTTAAACTTCAAGACAAATATGAACTTTGCATTAGAATTATATTTCTCATACTAAACATTCTTTGCATATGAACAAGTATTCGACACCAGGAAAGCTTCCATCATGAGCTGCTGATGAAAAGTTTAATCCTCTCAAGGGATAAGTTGTCTTCAGAACTCCGTTGAGTTCGAGCAAGAATATCTTAAATTTTGATCACCCTCAGGGGCACAAAAGCAGTCAAAATACTCTGTTGAGTAAGCATTCAGATATCCAGGGGCAATCTTGTCACAATTCATCGAATCTCTCAAAGGCGTTGAATAGCATAAAATGTTAGTCCATCACTAGGGGCATGTTGCATTAGTCACCAATCTTAGCAAGAGCTGTTCAGCTACTAGTATCAGATGGTGTCAGTATTAGTCTCTCATTCGAAGTTCTGGTTCCAAACATCTCAAGCGTCAGGTATACCAGGCTACTCATCCCAGGGGCAAATGGAATCCCATAGGCAAAGGACCACGTATGGTTAGTAAACATGTTTTTCAACACAAGCACTCAAAGGCACGGGGCAATGAAAAGTTGAAATCCCTGGGAATCCTCCCCACAGAGTTATTTTCATAAAATATCCCCACATAGTACCTTTCGAGAAGTTATCTTCCAATAATCTCCTCCCACAAATACGTGGTTCCCCAACGGAGTTTACATCTCCGACACTGCCGGTTCTCCAACACGATTTTCTTCTCCAACAGGGTTTGTTCAAACTCACTATCCTTAAAAGTTAACACTCACAGCTGAGCTCGATCATATAGTACATCGGAAAATTATTCTTCTCTCTTGTCCCTAGGATACATCAGGATCAGATCACTCAAGTTACTCTCGCCCCCAAGCGAAGATAAAAAATCCCCAGCTGGATATCATCGAACAAAAGACAGGAATTCTCAACCACCCTGTCATTATCTCCAGCAGCATACAGAGATTTATTTTCTCAACCAGCAATTGCTATGCAAAGTTACCAATATGCTTCGACTATATAGTCCATCCATGCATCATTCATAATACATACATAACATACAACATTCTCATTTATTCCGAGAACCTCATTACACAATACATGCATCATG
This sequence comes from Vicia villosa, assembly GCF_029867415.1. Lineage (NCBI taxonomy): Eukaryota > Viridiplantae > Streptophyta > Magnoliopsida > Fabales > Fabaceae > Vicia > Vicia villosa. Next base: position 64,304,178 of record NC_081186.1, on the reverse strand, counting down.
ACGCTGCATAAAACTAATTTCGCATTTTCAGGTCATTTCACAATCAAAAGAACATTATCATCCAAGTACAGTGCAAATACGATCGTATCAACGATTCAATCCTAACACTCATTCAAGACAAATACAATTCTGATGCTTCATTCCAAGTCTTTCTCCAAAGATAATTCAGAAACCATCAAAGAATTTCCCATCCTTTATAGGAACCTTTCTAGGTAGTCTTTTCTAAGACGTTTATCAACCTTTCTAGGTAGTCTTTTCTAAGACGGTTATCAACCTTTCTAGGTAGTCTTTTCTAAGACGGTTATCAACCTTTCAAGGTAGTCTTTTCTAAGACGGTTATCAACCTTTCTAGGTAGTCTTTTCTAAGACGGTTATCAACCTTTCGAGGTAGTCTTTTCTAAGACGTTTATCAACCTTTCGAGGTAGTCTTTTCTAAGACGTTTGTCAACCTTTCTAGGTAGTCTTTTCTAAGACGTTTATCATCCTTTCTAGGTAGTCTTTTCTAAGACGTTTATCAAGCTTTCTAGGTAGTCTTTTCAAAGACGTTTATCGTCATTTCTAGGGACCTTTCTAGGTTAGTCTTCTTTAAGACGTATCATATCCTTTCTAGGAACATTTCCAGATAGTCTTCTTTAAGACGTTTCATGTCCTTTCTAGAAGCCTTTCTAGGCAGTCTTCTCTAAGACATATCTCCACATTTTCAGGTAATCTTCTCTAACATATTTATCCAATCTTTTCTAAGACATCCCTTGCCCTTTCAAGGAGCTTCTCAGTTAATCTTCTACAAGACACTTCTTCCTGAGCTTTGTTTAAAGCCTAATCTCCTTTACATCAGTCAATGATCTACCCTATTTAGGGGCCTCTCCAGGCAGTCTTCCGTAAGACATTACTTCATCTCTCCTTCAGATACAATCAATGCACACGATCTAGCGTGAAAAGCGTATGCTTTAGACAAACATCTTGTCGAACACCTGGGTGGAATCTTCAAGCCCATCTCCGCTAAAAGTCCCTGCATCAGCAAGGGCAAATTTCTTGGTATTCTAGTGTTCAATCCTCTTCCACCTTCAGATTTCGACTGACACACAAGCTAATCTACATCCTCAGGTTGAAGAAGATTGAACAGGGGCAGCTGTCATACCCCAAAATTTGCCCACACTCTTTAGTAACAAAAATATTCAAAACCATTTCAAAAATTGGATTTTATAAAGTCTTGGGTTCATTTACATTGACATCTTGATTTTTATAAATATTCGATTTAAAATCTATTTTAAAATATAGTAGTTTACTCTTAAATTGCTTATATTTTAAAAAATAGAAAATGATAGTCGATGCTTCATACAATTTCAATTGGCGATTTATTTCAAACAAATAATATAGCACAATTGGTAAGAAAGTAAGGCTTTCAAGCAGAAGGTCACGGGTTCAACTCCCGCTGGGTGCATTTTCATGTTTTTTAACTATTTTTTTAATCTTTTTTTTGCACTAGGGCGCACCTGGACACAAGCACGTCCAGGTTCTTAATCTTGGTCATCAAGAAAGGTCTATGGGCCTTTGGGTTGGATCTTTTCCTTTTTAGGATTATTTTGACCTAGTTCTCAGTCTATAAATAGTGGCTCTCCACTCTCTCATTTCATCAACAATTTTCTAATCCTAATCAACAATTCTCACAAATTCTAATTCTTTCTCATTCACGGTTTTTACAAATCTTTTTCATAAGTTTTTAAAAAAAACCTTTTTGTTTTGGCCAATGATGACACCTGATCTGAGGCCCCTCCTTTTTTAAAATGTTTTGACAATGACCGATGATTAACTTATGAGGTCTTTCTCTTTTATTCCGGTGTCATTTTAATTTTAATTGTAATTGTTAAACCAAATGATGAACACCTGATGGCTCTTTTATGTTTTTGTTAAATTTTTCATTACTGTAATTCTTATTAAAACTAACGATTTTATGTAAATATTATAGGCCACTTTCACTACAAAAAAGAAGGTTTTCATTCCCAACGTGAATCTTATCCAAATCTTGAACTTCCTCCTTTTTGACATCATGCTAATATAACCATATTTTCAACAAAATACCACACAATATCCACACTATAAAAACGATTTTTCACCATAGTTTAAATACAAACTTTCAGCTCCTATTTAACACAATAACCATAACATGAACCTTGCAGCCATTCACAAACCCAAAGACAAGTCATCAAAGAATTATGCATAATAAAATATAAACATAATACAAACCACCATAAACTTTTTTTTACAAATCTAACAGAGTTTTTCTTTTATATTAGTAACCTGTATATATACATAAACGTTAACCTCAAGCCTTGTAAATAATCAAACCGTGTAAATGAACCATCAAATTTGTTCAAAATCTGATCCCAACTAACAACAACTATGTATTTTATGTTTCCTTTTGTAGAAAGTAGAAAAAGAGGAACCAAAGACAGCTCCGTCGAAGCCGCGAAACCGACGACCTCCACTCCTCAAAACTACCACCCGTCGTTCATCTTCGCACCTAAGACATAACAACCGCGTGGCCGATTGCCTCTGCCTCCGATCCGCAACCTGCTCCGACACCACCTTCCCGCGACCTTGCAACTTTCAATGCACCTGCATCAAGAAATACACAGCACAATCATCACCTCGCGCCGTTGCAGCATCCGCTCAAACCGATCAACAAACAACAGAAACACCAGATCTTCGTCGCATTTTGTTCCTTCCGATTTGGGTAATTTCTCTTACTTTGTGATGCTTCTGTTTGGTTTTGATGTAATTGTAAGAACTGATTTTATGTTGTTAAACTTTGATATGAGAGAGGAAACCTCTTTATTATTGTTGCTTGGCTGGAAATTGATATGAGAGAAAAGAGAGCACAGAGGCTGAAAATAGTTTGAAGAAGAAGATGGGGCGGTACACCATCTTTTAGATCTAGGTTTTTTGTGTTAATTGGCAATTTGGGCTTAATGGTTTCTTTAAGAGCCCAATTGAATTTCGATCACTGCACACCCGCTTGCAACTTCGCACTCCTCTGCGCTAAATCACACACGTTGGGCCTTTGGGCCTCATTCCTTGAGCCAGCATCATTGTATTAGCACCCCCTGTTTCCTTTTTTTATAGTTTTCCCAAATTGTTTATGTTTTGTTAATATTTGTTTAATTTCTAGTTGATAAAAAACATAAATATAAAAATACAAAAAAACATGTAATTAAATTTTCTCTCACATTAAAAATACCAAAAATATTGTATTATGTTAGATTTCTTAATTTAATTTCTCAAATATAGTTTTGTTTAAATTTAACTTCCTTTTAGAATTTCACATGTTTAGTTTTGATATTTTCTTTAGTTAATCATGATCGATGTTTGTTAATCTTTCTTGTTATTTATTCATGCGTAGTTATACATATATTCGTACTAACATTTGATTTGTTTTGTGAGGTACTAATCCTAAGGTTTTGGACAATTTTGTGGACACTTGAAAGCTACATAATTTTATACATTTAATCGTGTTATTTCCACTTTAATTTTTATTTAGTTTGTAATAGTTCTAACTAGGATTTTACTTTCTGCCTTCCCGCCAAGTTTTTATTGTACTCCCCATCCCGAAGCCATGTAATAGCGTAAGATTTATCTTTCTGCTTTTTACTTTCCGCACCATATAACTCTGATATACGTCTTAGATGTATGGCTAATAGGATTGTATGATAAGATTAAAATTAACCGTTAGATCACTAACATCAAGATTAAATAACTAAATACAACACACTTGCACGCACTCACCTTTAGGGTACCCCCTCTTGGTTGCCTTTCGGAAAATAATAGTCAAGTCCCTCGAAGCGTAGGGATACCTTAGCACATGTTGCCTACGATTCAAAATCATCATTGTCCCTTTGGAATAAAGATCATAGTCCCTTCGAGTTGCCTATGATGAAATGATCTCGTCCCTCGAGTTGCCTTCGATAAATGATGATAGTCCCTTCGGATTGCTAAGGTATCTCTACATGTTGCCTTTATGACTATTCACGTCTCATAGGATTTCCTACCCTCGTTATGGTATGGATAGTCTCTATGAAGATTCGACGACCCTTCGATGACCCGCACGTCCAATATAAACAAGGACTACCTACTCCTATATAGTATGGATAGTTCTAGGAACCTTAAAAATTACAGAAAAAGACCAATTAGTTAGGGTAGTGCTCTTAAACTGCCGAGCTCAATAAAAATATCTTTTCAATACTATTTCGAAAAACTAAGGCTACGCATTTACGCTAAAGTCCTTATGCCTCCTTTCAAAACAAACAAACAAACATGAGCTAAGCAAGTTAAGAGCCCGTAGATAACTACAGATGAAAAGGGTGCTTGCACCTTTCCTTTTCATAACTTACCCCCGAGCCAGTTTTCTGTCAAAAAAGGTCTTTTTCTGTACTTTTTACCTTTCCTAACATTGGACAAAATAAAAGTCGGTGGCGACTCTTGCTCACCGCAACATTGTTGCTTATTAAAAATAAAAGTCAGTTCACCGAGTTACAAAACTAAATCATGTAAAGTATGAATACAGAAAGTTTCACATTTAACTAACTCATGTCAAACAAACTAAATCTGTAACATCAACAATATTATACTTCAAATATTGGCAACAGTATGAACAAAGTTAGTAACCATATATCCTAGAGTACTATAATATTATACTTCAAATCAACACAAATCCTACTGCTTGAATAGCTGATGAATATAAAATTGACACAAATCCTCTTTGATTTCTTCCAACTTAAGTCTCGTGTAAGAAGCAGCACGGAATTCGTCAAAGTACTACAGAACAAAAACATAATATGAATGATTTAGTTAAATGTAATAAATTATAAGAAGTTATCTAATTAAGTTATAAATCCATACCTTGATTGGAATCTCTAATTGATTCATTTGAAGGATTTCTTTCATAAACCTCAAAACATAGTATCCGCAATCTGAACTGTTTCGCTGTATCGGACACTACATAGAAAAACAAATAAGATTTTATAGTTGTCTTGTTTTATCAAGTAGCATAAATATTATAAGCAAAATTGTGAAAAATAATGTACCTGCACTTTGATCCAAGTAATGTTGTTTGATTTAGTCCGGGATACCTGTGCGTCTCGTTGACTTCGGAACACTTGTATTGATCTAACAAAAATATAAAAGCATATATATTAGATCAATCTCACATATAATTAAATATATAAATATACATGAATATTTAGAACGACCCCACTTACAAGTCAATGATTTCCTTCATAGCCGGATAATTGCTCCACTCACCATCTACCAAATTCAGAAAATATACCACTTCTCTTATAGGATTGATAGCAAGCAACAACCAGTGTGCTCTATAAATTAAAACAATAGGTTATATGAAAATTTTGCTATGCAAAAGAAACAAAGATTAGATGAACCAAGAATGAGAAACTAACCCTACTGGTCGGGTATTATACGCCCAAAGAATCAGACTTTCTGTATTGCCGGAGGACAGGAATCTATCGACTAAGCGCTGTCTAACTGATTCCGGTTCCGAAGCAATTGTCATTCCGCTGCAATGGGCGGAAGACACGAAACGGAATCTGTTTGACAATGCAGTCCCGCGCAACACTCTGTCATACAACAACCTTAAATAAAAACATAATAAACATTAGATTATTTTCATTGAAATGTGTAAATAAATTGTTCGACTAATTAAATAATATATCGGATGAGTGAATATTACCGGATGTATGAGTGCATATTTGCAACGCCTAGTTGTTCATGCGTAAAAATCTCTTCCAAGTCATCTATTGCAATATGTGACATGAATTCAATACCAAATATACCTTCAACCATATTGATTTCACGGAGAGCACCATCCTTCAAATCCGATATATCAACAAGTGTTCCGAGCGTCGTCCGGTATCGAGGCACAAAAGCACCACCTTTTTTTGCCGCTTGCTTCGGAGGACCCTTAGGTGGTACGCTACGAACTTGTTGTGTCACTTGTTGTGACCCCCGAGCAGATGCCTAAAAAACATATAACAATCGGTAAAACATAAAATCATGCAGTTTTAGATTCAAATTATATATTAACACCTTAAATGTACCTCTTTTAGTGATGCAACAGACTCCTCCTCTTGTAAAATCCCTTTACCCTTAATTGCGGGTTTTGTAGGAGCAGTCTAAAATTAAAATGTAAAAAATAATTAACGTAACGGTGCAGAATTGACATTTGAAAACTAAATGATTCATAATGGTTTTCAATATACCTCATCACCAATGATAATGAGCTCCGAGGGCCATGCAACAAATGACCCTATTGCATCTCGCATCAATGTTGTCTCAGAGACCATGTCAGGTACCGGTAGCACCACATCATGATCTAATACAACATCAACTGATACTTTCAGGTGTCCATCCGGGAGCGGTCTATGGTGAAGTAAATCTCCCAAAGTGTTGTGCACTTTTCCCTTGCCAACTAGGCGATAACTCGGTAACAATAAGTATAGTTGGCAAGATGAAATGCCCTAAACCAATAGTAAATATAAAGTCATTATCATTAATAAAATAGAACAATTTGTAAGGAAAAAAAATTATAATTACCCCGGGAAGTTTTCTTTGACAGTTGATACTAGCTTTATCACTAGTTTCTTTCACCAATGAAATATTGCACTTTTCTCTCATATACATATCTTTATCTCTTTGCAATTCAGAGACTTGTGCTTGCAATTCCTGCAATTTTTGCAACACTTCTTCATTGATAGGATTTCTTCTCCTAGAATGCTTGTAAAAAGAGGTTGGAGTCACACCATGACCTTTACCCCTCACCCGACCAGGATACTCAGGAGCATCTAATGCTCTACTAAGTACGCTCCTATCATCCTGGTCCTCACCGGTGGATACCGATTGCGACAAGGTCTCCTGTAATTCATTTACATTTCAATAATTATTAGTGGAGATAAAAAATCATTTATATATTAAAAAACATTTGATTTAATTAAAGACACAGTGTTATACTTACACATTCAGCATAAACTCTTTGAACATCGGGATCGACAGCTCGATTCTTGTCCACACGAGCTTCCTTCCACAACACATGTACTGGAAGTGAGGTTTCCTCACTTTTCATCTCCTCTAACTATGCATTGACACAAATGATAAAATCGTCAAATAAAACACATTTAGACAATTAATTAAAACGCATTTCTATTTACTTACAATTTTTTCCTCTAAGCGTGCATATCGCAAACACCCTTTTTTGTATGGCTACACGGCTTTTGATGCTCTCGCACTATTTGTGGCACTCCTTTTCCGAAAAGCTTCATCTCTTTGCTCTACAAACTTAGCCCAATCTTCATCATTAATGAACATCACATACTTTTTGGACGCCCCGGGGCCTCTTCAAGAAAGTTTCCTTCTTTATCCTTAAGATAGTTGTTTGTTAGATAAGCTTTCCACCCTCTATATCTTTTTCCGGCCAAACTAAGAATGAAGCGTTTACGCTCATCTGGTATGGTAAAAGACCTCTACATACAAACATACGCATAAAGTGTGTTAGTATAAGTAATTTAATCAAATTATCGTCAAGATAATAACAACAACCATATATGATACCTTAAGCTCGTCCCAAATCATGTCTTTTTTCTCGTCCAACTCTTTGCTTTTCAGAGTCCATTTAGCTACGGAGACTGGAATATGCAAACGAACAAGTGTACCAATATAGCTTGTCAACTTTGCAGAATTAGGACCAATTGGTTCGTTATCAGAATTACATTCCAAATTGTATATCAATCCTTGGTCTCTATGTCGAATGATTCCCTTCATAATGGTGATGCCTCATGCAACTTCTTTTGATGATGTATCGGGTTGAGGATTTGTATCTGGAGCATCTCTATCTTGTGAGTTTTCTTGTGGGTTATGTTGTGGGTTTTCTTGTGGGTTCTCTTGTGGGTTTTCTTAATTACTAGCCATTGAACCTGTATCAATCAAACTAAAGCACATTAGTACACTATTAATAAGCTAACAATATATACAAGTCAAATGGAAGTCAAACCATGCATGTACAAGTAAATCGGAATCGAAATCAATGAAATCAGAATAAGCGTCAAAAAAAAGAAAGTTGTCGGAATTGAACGAAATTTACATGGCTATGATAAAACGTCCTCACGGACTAAAAAATGAAGTCGGTTTTCTGAAACTCAGACCCTAAGCCCGACTTTTGATCACGGGAAGAAGCAAAACCGATAAAAAACAGTCCCGAAATGTAAAGATAAGTGAATGTGCAGCTCCGGAATTGTCAAAATAGTATAGTTACATGTAAAGAAGTCGACAAACGGATACATGGTTCAAAAGTTATGTACAAAACAAAAATATGCACCAAAATTGAATAAGTATTGTAACAATCGTAATACAAATTGAAAAAACTATACAAATTGAATATATAACCATCGATACAAATTGAATAACGCACATTAGTCGGAATATGTATACTATTACCTTTTTCACTAACGTCTCTTTCTTTTCTTGGTAGGATTGTGTTCTACGCGTCTCTTAACAACGCGGACGGTTGGATTGATCCAAATACCCTAATTATGATCATTTCTAGTACAAGATTCGTTCTCATTTTGATCGTTTCTTGTACAAGATTCAATGCCAACACCAATATCACTTTGATCTCCAATGTTTTCATCAACTATTTTGTTTGATAAAAGCACTATAAACCATTTTGTACTTTTCGGATCATTAACATAGAACACTTGTTTAGCTTGAGAGGCTAGAATGAAAGGCTCGTCTTTGTATCCCACCCTGTTGAGATCCACTTGCAAAAATCCTGACTTACCCATTCGTATGCCATTATTATTTTCAACCCACTTGCAACCAAATACAGGAATTTGAAACTTTGTGTAATCAAACACCAAAATGCGCTCGATAACCCCAAAATATGACAAATTTGCAAATTTCGGATTTAAGTCATTCACACTTGATATGTGCATTGCTTCAGCTACCAAGGTAACACCACTATTCTGCATAGTACTTTTATCATCCTGTTCTTTGGTATAAAATGTGTATCCATTGATTGCGTATGCGCTATAAGAAAACACAATTATACTTGGACCATAGGCTAAACATCTCAACCTTTCTGTTACTGAAGTAGGATCTGAACGATACTATGAATAAATATGTTCACTAAACCACGGTAGGAAACTTTGATTGTGCTCTCGTACTATCCAATTCTCATTTCTATTCGGATTTAAATCTCGGAGAACAACCTTGTGCATTTCAACATACGACTCAACCTCAATCTCATTGTGCAGAACATACAAGTGCGCTTGATCCCGCTCGACCATTGATACTGTCACCACTTTATTTCCAATTAGCCTTTTTCCTTCTTTTTTTTCAACAATATGAGATTTGGGGAGTCCAATTGATTGAACATTTGACAGAAAATCAGTACAAAACTCAACCGCTTCTTCAACAATGTATCGCTCGGTAATACAACCCTCCGATCGACTTCTATTTTTCACATACCCTTTTAATATTTTCATATAACGTTCAGCAGGGTACATCCATCTCATATAAGATGGTCCGCACAATTGTGTCTCTTTCACAAGATGAACGACTAGATGAACCATTATGTCAAAAAACGAGGGAGGAAAATACATTTCAAGATCACATAAAGTAACAACTATCTCTTTTTGCAATGTAGGTAAGATCGCGGGATCGATCACCTTACTGTAAATTGACTTGAAGAAAAAACACAGTTTAGTTATTGCGCTTCTTACTTTTTCTGGAAGAATAGAACGTATACCTATTGGTAAAAAATATTCCATTATAACATGGAAATCATGCGTCTTCAAACTCTTTAACTTGAGGTCTTTCATGGACACAAGTCTTCTAATATCTGAAGAGTAGCCTTCTGGAACTTTAACTTCACTGAGGAACTTACACAATGTTTTCTTCTCCTTTCTAGATAGAGTGTAAACAGCAGGTGGCAGATATGTTTGTCTTCCTTTTGTCACGGGTCCCAATTCAGTTCTCATTCCCATGTTTACCATGTCCTTCCTTATGTTAAGGCCATCCCTAGACTTTCCTTGTATATTGAGTAACACACCTATAACGCTGTCAAATACATTTTTTTCAATATGCATAACATCCAGGAAATGTATTACGTACAACGACTTCCAATATGGAAGTTCAAAAAAAAAATTGACTTCTTCTTCCACCCACCCTTGACAAGTGAATGTGCAAAATGCTTGCCAAACTGAGTGCTCACATCTTTCACCTTTTCAAAAATTTGATCACCTGACAAAAAAGGCGGGGCTGTACGATGTTCGGCCTTTCCATTGAATTCTTTTCTCCACCCACGGTAATGATGATTAGAATTTAAGAATCTACGATGGCCGAGAAAGACATTCTTTTGACAAAGCTCCAATCGTGTCGTATCGGTTTCATCTTCACAAACAGGACACGTTTTTTGACCTTTATTGCTGTACCCGGATAGATTTCTGTATGCTGGAAAATCATTAATTGTTCCAAACAACATCGCCCTCAAGTTGAAACTTTCTTTCCTATACCCATCGTAAACCTCCACACTGTTCTCCCACAAAAACTTTAAATCTTCGATTAAGGGTGCCAAGTATACGTCTATGTCATTCACTGGTTGTTTAGGCCCAGAAATTAGCATAGATAACATCATGTACTTACGCTTCATACATAGCCACGGAGGTAGGTTATAAATCATAAGAATCGCAGGCCATGTGCTATGCGAGATACTTTGAATACCATGCAGGTTCATTCCATTAGTAGACAATGACAAGCGAAGGTTTCTTGCTTCTTTTCCAAATTCAGGATAATCAGTATCAACTTTCATCCACTGTGGTGAGTCTGCCGGATGTCGCAACTTTCCATCAATAATTCTTTCATCTGCATGCCAAGTCAAGTGTCTTGAATCGGTTTCACTATGATACATGCGTCTAAATCTCAGAATTATAGGAAAATACCATAAGACTTTGGCAGGAGACAACTTTTTCTTATATCGAGGGGCACCGCATTTAGGACAATCATTCAGCGCTGCATACTCGTTTCGAAACAAAACGCATTCGTTTGGACATGTATGTATCTTATCATAGCTCATGCCAATAGAGGACAACATCTTTTTGGCCTCATACGTTCGATTGGGAAGAACATTATCATCTGGTAGCATATCTTTTATAAGGGCTAATAACTCTGTGAAACTTTTATCCGACCATCCATTGTCCACCTTTAAGTTGTACAACTTTAACACCGCAGACAATCTTCTGAATTTTGTACAACCATCATACAACGGTTTCTCTGCATCGCTTACCAACCTCTCGAACATTTTGGGACAATCCTCAAGATCTTCTTCAAGCGCTTCTACAATCTCTTCGACTCGATCATAATCATATGTGTCCGTGCAATCGTCGTTTGAAGCATACTTCGTATTACACCTCGACTCAACATTCCCGTTAATTTTCTCACCATGCATTGTCCAACATGTATAACTTCTATCTATTCCAAATCGTAGTAAATGCGATGCCAACTTATTCCCGTCAACCTTATCCCCATAACAGCAACCCAAGCAAGGACACGACATTCGAATCGGGTCTTCAGAGTACGCAACCGCAAACTTAACGAATTCCCATACCCCTTTCTCGTACTCTTTCGACAATCGGTTTGAATTCATCCATGTCTTATCCATGTCTTAATTAAGCTAAACAAAAACGGTCAAACTTCCACTCTTCACAAGTAACCCCTATGGGGAATTCAATTCACAAAGTTATTAAGTTCATCACTTAACGATTAACGAAATTGACATCAAGAATATTCCACATGTCGGAATAATGAGTAAAGCTCTTGAGCCTCTTAAATTTCTTCTTTGAAAGTAGATAACATGACTATAGTTTTTGTTAGAAAACATAATGTTAGTATAATGCGTTTATGTCAAAACGCAAAGTATAAACAGAATGAATCCAGAGCAATAAAAGGCAACATATATAATCACACAATTTCAGACAAATTCATCATAATACCAGTAATTTGAGAAAGAAATTTACCTCGGATGTTACCGAACTCAAGAAAACGCCAAACGCCAAACTTTTACTCTACACAAGTTACCCCTATAGCAAATTCACAAAGTTAGTAATCACCAAGACAAAATCGATTGAACAAAGGAAATCAACAATAGTTTGAAGTGTGTACATACTCGTAAATATGTAGTACCAGAGTCAATGATACGAGCTCCAAAGAGATCCAAAGTTATCAATCCAGTCAGACCTATACAAGAAATTCAATGCAATGTATGATTATAATAAAAATGGGTGAATAGTGCAAATTCCATAAAACACTAACCAAAATTACCTTCCATCTTATAATTTCAATACTGTTCATGAGTTTAAGATGAACAATAACCAAAATTACACTAACTTCTAACATTGCAAACCATTAAAAAAACATTAAAAATCATTCATCATTTAAAATTAAAGAAAATCAATCAAAACATTTCATCCTCTTTGTCCTTCACACTACACACGTTTCATACCAAACTCACATAAACCTTATCATTAAACCTGTAACTTACCTCTACACAAAATCATAAACCATATTATTGTCTTACCCTTAAATATATTAATTGCATTTTATTTTACTCATTATGATAAGAAGACAAATTCCATAGATTATTGTCTGTATATGTATAATATATAGACTCATTATGTATAAAATTCCATCTGAACACCTTTAGAACATGCAGTGACCAAATACCATTTTTATTAGCAAATCTATATCGACAATATACCCAAGAAAATGCAAATTATGCTGAGATACTCAAACAAAACTTCAAATATTATCTAGCTTTGTGGCATCTGTTTTCAAATATTATCAATGTATGGGAGAAATTGATGATAGATTTGTTTTGGATTTCAATATGAGCATTTTCTTGGGATTTCAAACCTTCAACCAGTCAACTTAAACACATCAAAGCAGCACCAACTTAATCAAGTATTCAGTCATTTACACAATTGAACTAAAAACAAATATGCTCTCTCTAACAGATAAATCATCAAACAGCTTATAAAGAGTAGAGTGTAACCTAACTTTTTCTTCAATTGTAGTAAGTTATACACATATGCATATGAACTCTAATATGATAAAAACCTTTAAACTGTTATTAACCCCTAATGCTATTTTCTCAGTTAGAAAACGATTGCAATCACAATGCGGCAACAAATGAATAAAAGAATGAACTAATAATAGAAAACCTGAGTGTGGCCTCTAAGCAAAGATCTAACTGCAGTGTGAATGTTAAGCACTCTAATATTCCCTTGTTTCAAGACTTATTCACAGCAATCTGTCGACCGAGAATTGGATTAGGATCCGACCCGTACTTAGTAATCGGAACAACTTCAAGCTGAACATTCATTTTAGTTCTTAAGTATGCAGAGCAGAACCAACTTAAACAATCAAAGCGAAAATAGTGAAAGATGAGAGAAGATTTACCTCAAAATGAATTCAAAGTTGTTGTTGGTGAGAGGACGTGTAGTCGCCGCCTGCGAAAATTTGAACTCCACGAAAGGTGAATGAATGGAAATCAGACCGGTTTGGTTATATGAAAAGAAGCGAAATCGAGCAAAAAGGGGGCTAGGGTTCTTTGTAGAGATTTTAATTTCGTGAGAGAAAGAGGGAAGACAACAGTGGAGAAGAGAAAGTGACGTGAGGCAAAACTAATTTAAGTTTATTAATTTCAATTTTAATTCACTTAATTCACTTAAGGCAACCAGATCGCTTTACAAAAGCGCTTTCATATATACCCACTATACCAGCGCTTTTATCCCAAAAGCGCTTTCGTAGACAACCCCCTATAAGAGCGCTTTTAAAAGCGCTTTCATAACCACCCCTACAAGAGCGCTTTTGAGAAGCGCTTTCGTACCCCCTATAAGAGCGCTTTCTGAAAGCGCTTTCGTAACCCCCTTTAAGAGCGCTTTATTTGCGTGTTTTTTTATTTTGTTTTTAGCGAAACCTATACCAGCGGTTTTTCCTAAAAGCGCTTTAGTAGGGGTGCTTCTAAAAGACAAATTTGGCATAGTGATAATGAGGGTATTTGGATCAATCCAACCGTCCGCGTTGTTAAGAGACGTGTAGAACACAATCCTACCAAGAAAAGAAAGAGACGTTAGTGAAAAAGGTAATAGTATACATATTCCGACTAATGTGCTTTATTCAATTTGTACCGATTGTTATATATATTCAATTTGTATAGTTTTTTTTTTAATTTGTATTCCGATTGTTACAATACTTTTTCAATTTTGGTGCATATTTTTGTTTTGTACATAAATTTTGAACCATGTATCCGTTTGTCGACTTCTTTACATGTAACTATACTATTTTGGCGATTCTGGAGCTGCTCATGCACTTATCTTTACATTTTGGGACTGTTTTTTTATCGGTTTTGCTTCTGCCCGTAATCAAAAGTCGGGCTTAGGGTCTGAATTTCGGAAAACCGACTTCATTTTTGAGTCCGTGAGGACGTTTTACCATAGCCATGTAAATTTCGTTCAATTCCGACAACTTTCTTTTTTTGACGCTTATTCTGATTTCACCGATTTCGATTCCGATTTACTTGTACATGCATGGTTTGACTTCCATTTAACTTGTATAAATTGTTAACTTATTAATAGTGTACTAATGTGCTTTAGTTTGTTTGATACAGGTTCAATGGCTAGTAATCAAGAAAACTCACAAGAAAACTCACAAAATAGAGATGCTCCGGATACAAATCCTCCACCTGATACATCATCAAAAGAAGTTGCACGAGGCATCACCATTATGAAGGGAATCATTCGAGATAGAGACAAAGGATTAATATATAATTTGGAATGGAATTCTGATAACCAAGCAATTGGTTCTAATTCTGCAAAGTTGACAAGCTATATTGGTACACTTGTTCGTTTGCATATTCCAGTCTCCGTAGCTAAATGGAATCTGAAAAGAAAAGAGTTGGACGAGAAAAAAGACGTGATTTGGGACGAGCTTAAGGTATCATATATGGTTGTTCTTATTATCTTAATGATAATTTGTTTAAATTACTTATACTAACACACTCTATGCGTATGTTTTTTCGCAGAGGTCTTTTAACATACCAGATGAGCGTAAACGCTACATACTTGGTTTGGCTGGAAAAAGATATAGAGGGTGGAAAGCTTTTTTAACAAACACCTATCTTAAGGATAAAGATGGAAACTTTCTTGAAGAGGCACCGGGACGACCAAAAAATATGAGCTCTTCATTGATGATGAAGATTGGGCTAAGTTTGTAGAGCAAAGAGATGAAGCTTTTTCGGAAAAGAAGTGCCACAAATAGTGCGAGAGCATCAAAACCCGCGTATCCATACAAAAAAGGGCGTTTGGAATATACAAGCTTAGAGGAAAAAACTGTAAGTAGATAGAAATGCGTTTTAATTAATTGTCTAAATGTGTTTTAATTGACGATTTTTTCATTTGTGTTAATGCATAGTTAGAGGAGACGAAAAGTGAGGAAACCTCACTTCCAGTACATGTGTTGTGGAAGGAAGCTCGTGTGGGAAAGAATCTAGCTGTCGATCCCGATGTTCAAAAAGTTTATGCTGAATGTGTAAGTATAACACTGTGTCTTTAATTAAATCAAATGTTTTTTAATATATAATTAATTTTTTATCTCCACTAATAATTATTGAAATGTAAATGAGTTACAGGAGACCATGTCGCAATCGGTATCCACCGGTGAGGACCAGGATAATAGGAGCGTACTTAGTAGAGCACTAGATGTTCCTGAGTATCCCGGTCGGGTGAGGGGTAAAGGTCATGCTGTGACTCCAACCTCTTTCTACAAGCATTCTAGGAGAAGAAATCCTACCAATGAAGAAGTGTTGCAAAAATTGCAGGAATTATAAGCACAAGTCTCTGAATTGCAAAGAGATAAAGAGATGTATATGAGAGAAAAGTGCAATACTTCATCGGTGAATGAAACTAGTGATAAAGCTAGTATCAACTATCAAATAAAATTTCTCGAGGTAATTATAAATTTTTTTCCTTACAATTGTTCTATTTTATTAATGATAATGACTCTATATTTACTATTGGTTTAGGGCATTTCATCTTGCCAACTATACTTATCGTCACCGAATTATCGCCTAGTTGGTAAGGCAAAAGTGCATAACACTTTGGGAGATTTACTTCACCATAGACCGCTCCCGGATGGACACCTGAAAGTATCAGTTGATGTTGTATTAGATCATGATGCGGTGCTACCGGTACCTGACATGGTCTCAGAGACAACATTGTTGCGAGATGCAATAGGGTCATTTGTTGCATGGCCCTCGGAGCTCATTATCATTGGTGATGAGGTATATTGAAAACCATTATGAATCATTTAGTTTTCGAATGTCAATTCTGAACCATTACGTTAATTATTTTTTACATTTTAATTTTAGACTGCTCCTACAAAACCCGCAATTAAGGGTAAAGGGATTTTACAGGAGAGGAAGTCTGTTGCATCACTAAAAGAGGTACATTTAAAGTGTTAATATATAATCTGAATCTAAAACTGCATGATTTTATAATTTACCTAAGTTATATGATTTTTAGGCATCTGCTCGGGGGTCACAACAAGTGACGCAGCAAGTTCGTAGCGTACCACCCAAGGAAATGGGTCCTCCGAAGCCAGGGGCAAAAAAAGGTGGTAATTTTGTTCCTCGATACCGGATGACGCTCGGAACACTTGTTGATATGTCAGATTTGAAGGATGGTGCTTTCCATGAAATTAATATGGATGAAGGTATCTTTGGTATTGAATTCCTGTCAAATATTGCACTAGATGACTTGGAAGAGATTTTTACGCATGAACAACTAGGCGTCGGTAATATTCACTCATACATCTGGTAATATTCACTCATCCGATATATTATTTAATTAGTTGAACAATTTATTTACACATTTCAATGAAAATAATCTAATGTTTATTATGTTTTTATTTAAGGTTGTTGTATGACAAAGTGTTGTGCGGGACTGCATTGTCAAACAAATTCCGTTTCGTGTCTTCCGCCCATTGCAGCGGAATGACAATTGCTACGGAATCGGAATCAGTTAGGCAGCGCTTAGTCGATAGATTCCTGTCCACCGGCAATACAGAAAGTTTGTTTCTTTGGGCGTATAATACCCGACCAGTAGGGTTAGTTTCTCATTCTTGGTTCATCTATTGTTTGTTTCTTTTGTGTAGCAAAATTTTCATATAAACTTTTGTTTTAATTTATAGAGCACACTGGTTGTTGCTTGCTATCAATCCTATAAGAGAAGTGGTATATTTTCTGAATTCGGTAGATGGTGAGTGGACCAATTATCCGGCTATGAAGTTAATGATTGATACGTAAGTGGGATCGTTCTAAATATTCGTGTATATTTATATATTTAATTATTTGTGAGATTGATCTAAATATATGCTTTTATATTTTTGTTAGATCAATACAAGTGTTTCGAAGTCAAAGAGACGCACAGGTATCCCGGACTAAATCAAACAACATTACTTGGATCAAAGTGGAGGTACATTAATTTTCACAATTTTGCTTATAATATTTATGCTACTTGATAAAACAAGACAACTATAAAATCTTATTTGTTTTTCTATGTAGTGTCCGATACAGCGAAACAGTTCAGATTGCGGATACTATGTTTTGAGGTTTATGAAAGAAATCATTCAAGCGAATCAATTAGAGATTCCAATCACGGTATGAATTTATAACTTAAGATAATTTCTTATAATTTATTACATTTAACTAAATCATTCATATAATGTTTTTGTTATGTAGTACTTTGACGACTTCTAAGCTGCTTCTTACACGAGACTTAAGTTGGAAGAAATCAAAGAGGAATTGTGTCAATTTTATATTCAGCAACTATTCATATAGGTATGAATACATTATTGTGTGAACAGTTTTATGAACATATTATTTTGATAATGACTTTGTGTTTTAGTTTCTTTGGTGGATGTTGGTTCATTTTGCTTAATATTAGTTGACGATGATGACGTTGTTATATGAATCATGTTTGTTTTTGTTGTTGTTAAGTGGTGCTGATAGTTTGATTTGAGACTGGATTGAATGACAATTTGTTTTCTTGGAAAATTTGAAGTATAGATGTTGGAGCCTTTAATTGACCGTGTTGTTCTGTTCATACTTTGCAGGACCAGGCCGGGAAACGATCAAAGTTTTGAAGTATAATATTATAGCTAGTCTTGGTGGTTACTAACTTTGTTCATGCTGTTGCCAATATTTGAAGTATAATATTGTTGATGTTACTGATTTAGTTTGTTTGACATGAGTTATAATGATGTATATATATAATTTTGGATTATAATGGTATTCTATTAGTATATATATATTTTCCTACCTATGGTTGAAAATATATTACAGGTTGAAAATATATTACAGGTCGAAAATAAATATAGGTTGAAAATATTACAGGTTGAAAATATATTACAGGTCGAAAATATTACAAGTTGAAAATAAATATAAATTACAGGTCGAACTGGGAGGCTTAAATTACAGGTTGCACTTTAAAATACTGCATTTAGCAACGACAGCGCTTTCAAAAAGCGCTCTTAAAGGTTAACCTACTAAAGCGCTGCCTAAGATAAAAAATAAATAAATAAAAGATAAAAATGTGCAACCTACGAAAGTGCTTCTGGAAAAAGCGCTGTTATAGGAGGGATACGAGAGCGCTTTTCTGGATAAAATCGCTCTTATAGGGGAGGCTACGAGAGCGCTTTTCTGGAAAAAGCGCTGCAATAGGGGGGGCTACGAGAGCGCTTTTCTAGAAAAAGGCTGCTATATGGGGGATACGAGAGCGCTTTTCTGGAGAAAGCGCTGCTATAGGGGGGGCTACGAGAGCGCTTTTGGAGTTTCAAAAGTGCTCTCGTAGCCTACGGTAACGCTGGCTTTAGCAACGCTTTTAAAGCCCAAAATAAGTGCTTTAAAGCCCTTCCGTGTTGTAGTGACACCTCTATTTATAGAAGAGCGGACCACTTATAGCAACTTTTTTTAGGCGGGCAAATATGGCGGGAAATATTTTTGTTAATTATTTATAACTTAAATACTTATTGGCTTGCGGTCTATAGCACAACTAGGGTTTCCACTACAAGAAAAAATAGAAACCCTAATTTTCAAAAAAAAGGATTGACCTAATGCGCCAAATGGAATGGCGCATATGTATTGAATTTGTCCTGGAATGCGCCAAATGGTTTGGCGCATATGTGTTTCATTTAAATGAACGTGCCATTCCATTTGGCGCATATGTGTTGTACATGTGGTCCCCACCTGGTCCCCACCTGTTAACGTCTTAATAATTTCAGTCTTTCGCATGCGTCCGAAACGAATACTGCAACTTTGCATGCGCGTCTGAAACGATTCGTGAAACGATTCCTGAAAAGATTCCTCCTAATACTGCATGCATGCAACCCTATCTGGCACCTAGTTCTGCTCTGCATGCATGTCACCATGTCTTGTCACCGAAAGTTATGTTGCATGCATGCCAACCACTTCTGCACAAGATTACCTAGCAACATTGAATGTGTTGACATGTCATGCTTGCAGGTTGTTACCGTTTCAGCCTCATCACTATATATACTACCTAGGCCTCTGCAGATTTCTCATCACCTTCACTCGTTTACTCTCACAATAATCATTTTGCTTTCAAATTCCAGATTTCCAGTGTTCAACCATGTCTCTCTTAACAATGGGTGATACGCACCGAGGAACCTCCGAGAACATTGCATCCCATGTAAGTATTTTACTATTACGTTAATAACATGCATTAGTCTATTATGAAATAACAAAATACTTATGCATACATAATTATTTTCAGGACACTTCCTGTTTCCGGACTCGGAGTCACTCGATCATCGCTCCGGACGACCGCATAAGACCCTACTTAGAAGTTGCTGATTTCAGACCAATTAGCACCATCGCCGAGGCTTCCATTGATCATAAATTTGTTCTGGCCTTGCTAGAACGATGGAGGCCAGAGACACACACTTTCCATCTTCCAACAGGGGAGTGCACCATCACCCTGGAGGAAGTTCACATGCTACTAGGCCTTCCAGTAGACGGTAAGGCAATTGATAGAGGGACAAGTTGGTGCTAGGGGGCAGGGTATTAACCTAAAGAGGTTAAAGGAATATTATGATAATTTTCGGTTGGATGATGAGTCTCCCCAAGAGACCATACTTTAGAAAACCAGGTGCTACCTTATCTTGCTAATTGGAAACGTTTTGTTTCCAGATAGTACTGGTAACACTGTTAATTTTATGTATCTTCGTTTATTAATGGATTTTACTAGAGTTAGTCTATATAGTTAGGGGTCTGCAGTGCTGGCTACGGTGTATCAATCCTTGTGCAAGAACGCAAAATACGATTCTTGCATATTCTATGGATGCGCTCTGTTGGTGCAGGTGTGGGGGTTGTGGAGGATGCCTATAATGACCCCGATTAACAGAGCCAGTTGGACCTTTCCGTATGCAATCAGGTAACTTTTTAACATACCATATTTTTCATGCAGAATTAGTGGATTATAATTTACTCTAACTAACAAATTAAATTTGCGTTCTGGATTTTGCGTGAAAAAAATAGACTTCACAAAAAATCCGCGGTCAAACATCACAATGTACTGCCAGCTGATTGATCACTTGTGACCCGAGGATGTATTATCCCTAATCTTTTGCTCTTTTATAAGTGTATTTTTTATAAATATTTTCCCTAAATAATGTATAACTCTTATGCATGCAGTTTAAATGGAGACCGTATCTCGATTGCGAACATGAGCCTAGAGCTGCAGATGCGGCCATTTGGACTACAAAATGTTGCCTGATCCGATACAACATCATCAAAATGCATCATAGTGACTGGGTCAAGCTACAGTTCAGAATGCGTCAAGGTATACCCGACCCTCTAGTTGACTTGGGTGTGTGGCACCTCAGACGAGTCAACCATCAGTGGAATCACCAAAACTGGAAGTATTACGCACCCGAATGGCGCCAAATATGGAAGGACCTTCGCCATTATGTTCTCAACTTCCCCGTGAGTGATCATGAGATGAAACCGTCCGTAGAGTACATGAGTTGGTACCGTACGGTTACCACCCCTAACTTATTTATTGCATATCCGTTCTACTTAATAGACCCCCGTGCTCACAACTACATCCTACCCCAACAACAACCTGAAGAGGAACAACAACAACAACAACAACAATGGCAACAACAACTACAACAACAACAATTACAGCAACAACTACAACAACGAGAACAAGAACAAAATCAGTACACCAACCAACAACAAAATCAGTTCCATACTCCATCCCGTTCTGCCTGCAACTACTGACAACCAAATCTGTTCCAGTCACAGTCTCAACCTCTCCAAGAAGCTGAAGACCAACACCATTCCGCTAGCCAATACCAGACCCAATCACAACCATTTGGATTTGCAGCGTTCGCAGGGTCCACAAGGTTGTTCGGCCAAAACATTACGCCCGATTCGTCAAGCCTACATCTAAGTCCTGACGATGGTCCTCATGATGAATCCTCTCACCGTGGCACACCTTCTGGCTATTGTCGCGGGGAAAAATCGTATCTTTTTTCGGGATGAGACACCTGATGCCTTCTTTGGGCTCGAATGCTCATAAAAATGATTTTTCTTTGTTTCGACCAAACTTTTTATTGTTTCCAAAGTAGGAAAAGGAAAAAAGCTGCAATAACCTAAAAAGTGGGGGAGAGATCTTTGGGTAAGAGGGTTGGTTATACGAAGGGAAGGTATTAGCACCCAACGTATCTATAGTACTCTATAGGTTTCTTTGTTATGTTTTTCATTCCATGTTATTGAGAGGTTCTTGTGAAATAGGTGGGACCTAAGGTGTTTGTTTGATTATGCTCGCAAAGATCATCGCGATCCTCTGCATACATATCCCTTAGAGGGAATCAGAGCATCTGTAGCTCGGGGTCTACGGGTGCTAAGGTTTGAATGGTTTGAGAGAGAAGTTTTGCTCGCCAAGGATACGACCTTGTGCCTATGTATTCTCAAAGGGATGTTGAGAAAGTCAGAGCAATCGTAGTTCCCACTTATGCTAGTGGAAGCAAAGGAAAAGAGACAAATGTCATCTCAATGTTCGATGTATCTAATCTATATCATCACATACATCTGTTTGATTTTTGTTTGAAATCTTTTCATTATAAGCCCTATGCTGTGCCACTTATGGTGCTTAGAATGATAAAGATGTTTTTTAGCCAGCCTTGTGGCAAAAACTTTCAATGAAGTCAGCCTTGTGACAAAAAGTTTTGATTAATCAGCCAGCCTTGTGGCAAAAGTTTCAATGAAGTCAGCCTTGTGAGAAAAACTTTGATTAATCAGCCAGTATGGTGGCAAAAAGGTTTGATTGATTAGCCAGCCTTGTGGCAAAAAGAAATTTGATTGATTGATTGTTTGTGATGATATAGAAGAGATACTCCTATCATAGAGATGATAAATGTCTAATCTCCTAGGGTATTTGATTTGGATATTGGGGATGCTTATAAGAAGCCCGTGGGTCCTTGTACGAAGCCCAAGAGGAGGCTATCCGAGGGTCCTTGCATTGTAAGCCCAAGAGGAGGCTATGGGAGGGACAATCCAGGGTCCTTGCATTGTAAGCCCAAGAGGAGGCTATGGGAGGGACAAGTCGTTTGTACAAAGCCCAAGAGGAGGCATGGTATAGTTGGTTTGAGCTCTTAGAGCGATTTCACCGGGAAACCATACTCTATGTCCTAACCTAAACTAGGGAGATTCTTTGCACGAAGCCCAATAGGAGGCTATGGGGAACCTAGTGTTGTAATAAGTTGAACAAGCATATATAACACAATCAAATATGAACAAGTACGAACAAATATGAACAAGTACATGAACAAATATGGACAATTACATATATATGACAAAGTGTGTGTATATAATGGAGTTTATGAAGGAAATATACCTGTAAGCATGATCCATTTGTATACACGGGGCTCGGGACTTATACTCGGGGTGAGGCCCATTGAGTTTATTCAAAAGCTATGTAAACAAGTATTTACAAAAGAGGTTTGGGACTTATACCTACATGGAGGCCCATGGTATTTTTGGGAAGATTTAAAGAAAACCTTCATTTTTGATTTGTTATTCAAGGTTAAAAATCAAATTGATCGAGGTATGTACAAAAAGGTGTATGTACAATGAAATACCTAATTTCATGTACGGGAATTGGACTTATACCTATGTGGAGGCCCATGTTTTATTTTATAAAACATGGTTGATTGTTTTGTAAAGAGACGCGAGGTTTCATCGTTTGAAAACAGTTTGAAAGTTTTTTGTTTTTTGAATGAAGTTTTCTGTTAAAAGAAAAATTGTACAAAGGAAAGGGACTTATACTCTCTAATATTCGAGAGGCCCATGTTTTATTTTCATAAAACATGGTGGATGGTTTTGAAAAAGATGGTAAGGTTTGTTGTTTTAAAAACTGTGAAGGTTTTGTTTTGAAAAAGTTTTCTGTACAAAGAAAAACTGTACAAAGAAAGAGGAAAGGGACTTTTACTCTCTAATATTCGAGAGGCCCATGTTTTGAAAAAGTTTTCTGTACAAAGAAAAACTGTACAAAGAAAGAGGAAAGGGACTTATACTCTCTAATATTCGAGAGGCCCATGTTTTGAAATCAATTGATCAATCCAAAAAGATTTAATCAATAGTTTCTTTTGAAAAGAAAACCAAAAAGAAATGGTTTATCGTTTTGAAAAACTGTGATCGTTTGTTTTAAAACGGTTTGAATTTTGACAAAAGTCAACTTAATTAAGATAAAAAACAAATTTCATGCTTAATTAAGACCTAAATAATTAGGGTTTGATCACAAAATATTTACAAGTGATTAACTTTGAAAATCAAATGAAAAACAATATTTTAAAGTATTAAAAAAACACTTAAAAACATGTCATTTTAAACTTAATTAAAAATGTATTAAATAAATATTTTTTGTGATTTTTTTTGGATGTTCTTAAAATATACCTATTAAATAAGAAGTGTAAAAAAAATGAAGTGAAAATGATGAATTTTGATTGGTTAAATAATTAATTGAAGTTGTAAAGAAATTGAAGAAAATAAGTGTCAAAAAAATTGGGTTTTGGTCCTGCCAGGGTTTGAACCCACGCCCTGAGGTTCACTACTCAAAACAACAACCAACTGAGCTGCGCGCGCAGCTTGTTTATGATACACACTCATTTAATTATATTCAAAAACAAGTATTTGAAACTTCTGAACAAAAAAATGGCGCCAAGAACACATCCCTATTTTGATTTTGAATTTTTCTGAAACTGAACCAATTTGATCAAGTAAAGGGTCTATTTCATTCGATTTTCCATAAGGAACATGATGGTGATCTTTAATTTCATTTATTTTTGTTCTAAGATGGTTAATTTTCTGATGAACACGAAGAACCCTAATATGACAAACCATTGTGAAATCGTGTATGATCATGATATGATGCAATTGATTGAGGGTTATTATTCAGTGATGGTGCAAAAACAAGATGGTAACTCAATTTTTCATTTATGATGCATGTATGATAGAGTTTGAAGTTCATGAGCACTTACCTTAAAAACGGCACAACTGAGGATCGAATTCTACAAATGAGGGATTCCAGATGTTGTTTCTTGATCTGAACACCTTCAGTGGACCTTATGGAACATGTTTGAAGTCTTGGAATGAACTGGAAACCTCTTGATCAGTTTGTGGTACCCGATCTGCAGAGCTATGGTGTGAGGATCGAATTTGATGATTTTGATGTTTCAGATCATGGATGATGATTGGGATAGTTCATATATGGTACATGGATGGTGTTTGGATGATTAACTTGGTCAGAAATGAGCTTGTGTGGATTTTGGCATGATAAGGCTTATTATGTGCATATATGGAAGTGAGGTAGTGATTTTGAGATTTGAGTGTTTTTGGGGTGTGTGGATGGATCAAACACATCACATTTGATGTTTATGGGATGTTAGAACCCTCACTTTGCTTAGAAATTGCAAGAGATGGAAATTGCAATTCTCCCTCTTTGAAACTCATGAAACTTGTAACTTAAGAAAGAAGAGAGAAAACCTATGATTATGAGGTTTTGGTGTGAATTTGAATGAATTTTGGACCTCTATTTATAGGCCAAGAGTTCTGAATGCAGAGCTTGGCAAGTTGATCAAAGAAGTGATGATTTGGCTTAAGAGATAAAAAGGAATCTTTTACATTTAATGCAAAATGGTTAAAGTAACTTAACCATGGTCATTCTTCCAAGCTTCTTATCCTCTTCCATTCTGATCTTCTAATCAGAAAATATCTTTCAATTATTGCTTTGATGTGTCATTACTTGCATTAGAGACCATATAGCATTGAAACTTAGTGAAAAATGATGAAAATTCAAGCATAATGGTCACTAATGTCAAAATTCAAAACCATGGCTACACACCATATTTTTTGATGCCCTTGGACATTTTGGAAAGCTTATGTTACCCACTTCAAAACCCTAGTTGGAAGTTTCTTCAAGACCTTTAAGGAAATGGGTGAAAAAGATCCATGAACTTTGAAGAAAATGAGATTTTAAGTGCATTTTTCAAAAGATACCAACTTTGAAGCTCCATATCTCTTAAATGGTTGATCTTTTGAAAAAAAATTATATGTGACAAAGTTGTTCATTGGATCAAAATCTACAATTTTCATGTTGGAAGTTTTTTTCAGTTTGTAGGTGAAATTTTGAGAAATTCCCTTCCAAAGTTCGGAAAAAACCATTGAAAAACACTTAGAAAATTTTTCTAAGTATAAAAGTCAAACTTTGACTTTTTGATTCTTGATTGATTTTCTTGATTTTTCTTGATAAAATGACTTCATATATCATATATTGATGATTCAAAACTTCAAAAGTCATGGTTGACCAAAATTCCCCAAAAGTCAATGGTGATCTTGTACAGTTGACTTTTTCAGACGAATCGCGTTTCTAGGGATTTCAAATGAACCAAGATAATCTCACCAAATGAATGGTATGAATGGATCGTATTGAGTTATTGGAGGACCTTGAGCCATGGTTTAAGTTATGGCACCATGTTCTGATTAAAAAGTCAGTTGTTCAGTGAATTAGGTCAAAAACCCTAATTGTCGACCTGATGAGATTGATGACTGTGGATCTTGAATTGAGATGTAATTTCCATTGGATGTTGTCATAGGGATTATTTGAAGATGATTGAAACCTTTGATTGACTTCCTGGGGATTTTTAGGGTTTCCCAAATGTGATCCCTGATTTTAGTCCCTGATAGTTCAAAACCCTAATTCTGATGACTTGAAATTTCACTGTTGATCAATCCTTGTGTAGGAGATGTCTTGAGTCAATGGATTAGGTCAAAATGATGTACTTGGGGTCTCGAGGTCATGTCCCAAGTCATTAGGTCAAATCCTGAGCAAAAGTCAGGAGTATGCTAACTTCAGTCAAAACCCTAATCGGGTTGATTCAAAGTCTCTGAGCTTGTTGAAATGAATCTCCGAGGACCAAATGTTAATTGTTGATGAAGATGATTCATTTGAAATGAAGGGGGAACAAAACCCTAATTGATTTTTGCTTGTACTGATGAGTGATTTCTTGATTACACCCTGCTGAGTCACAAGTAGCAAACACAAGCTATGCAATTTGTTAGAGATGCAAATGATGCATATGCTATGATATGAGGTGGTATCTTAGGTCAAAAATTGGGGTATGACAGATGCCCCTATTTAAGTTTCTTCAACCTGAGACATGAAGATTGAAAATCTTCGTTTTGATAGGGTGGAAGAGACTTAAATATCAGAAGACGCGAATTTTGGACCTAAGATACCAAAATTGCGAATGATGCAAGGATATCTTTATCGAGGGGATATCAAAACTGACTCCACTAGGGACAAGTGATCGAGAAGGATGTCTCAATCCGTTTTAGGAAGAGAATCCATTTTTTCTTTTCGGGAAAGCAAGTGTATGCTTCACCGGGGAATGATAGCTTTGTAAAAAAAGCTTACCTATCGACATTACCGACTATCAGCACAGGGATAGACTTGTTAATAATGCGAAGGTGAAAGGTATGAAACTGTATTACCGACTATCAGCATGGTGATAGACTTGACATGGTAAAAAGAGTTTCAAAGGTTCGGTTAATATTACCGACTATCAGCCTTGTGATAGACATGTTAAATAATATAACCAGAACAAAAGGTTACCTACTACCAGCCTCGTGATAGCGGTTTTGAAGACGTGATCAATTATCAGCCGAGTGATAAAATGATCCTGGAGACTTTGCTAGGGGAATTACTGGTTATTCAGCCTTGTGAACAGTAATAAGGCCCTGATTGTCAAATGGTCTTCATGATTGATTTCCTAGAGAGGAAAAATCTTTTGAAAGAGAAATAAGCTGCTCAGACGATGAGGCTATTGCTTATTGTCTGTTTTTTCACGACTCTATTTGAGGAATCGGAATTTGAATCCCTGGTAAAGACAAAGTTCTAACCAAGAATGAATTGGAAAGAGACAATCAAACAAGACTTTGTACCCATGAGGAATTAACTCAACTGGGATTTTCTCCTTTGTTTTGAGAGGAGAAATTAAAGCAACCTTCTTCCACGAGGAATGATCTCAGTGGGGAACTAGAGAAAGAAGATGTTCTTTTTGCTTATGGGTGACAATCTATTGGAGAGATGACACGCCCATACTTGTTTCTTTTTGTTTTCTTTTTTTCTTCTTTTTTTGCTTTTTTTTCTTTTTTTTTTTGCTTTTTTTTTTTTTGGGATAGATATATCCCGAACAAGTGATTTTGAAGCAGACATTGAAAAATGCAAGAATGCATAAATGATGCAAATATGTATGAATGATGAATGTCATGAATGTTGCATGCATGCTAACGATACTGACAGACAATGAAGTATGTACTGGAGAGGGACCGACGTCGCAATACAACCAGATACTTGGCAAATGTTCTTCAGCACGGTGTAGATAACACGGGTGATGAATGGTGTTGCATGTTTCAGACTTCTCTGGGGAAGATAAGCATCTTTTCTTATCGAGATGGAAGAACTTCTTCACTGGAGATGGAAAATCTTCGTCACTGGGGATAAAAGACCTTCTTCACTGGGGATAGAAGAGCTTTTCCTATCATAATCTTTGATTCATCTTATGAAGATAGCTGTTGATGTTCCTTCTGCTGTTCACAACTCAAAGGAAAATTTCGCTTTTATTTTGAAAAAGGAAAGTAAATTCATTTAAAACTTTTTTCTTTTTTTTCTTTCAAAAGTGAATAACACAATTAAAGCGTCATTTTGCAAGCTAAAAGAAATTAGAGATTGCAAACAAATGGGCACAAAGCTCAAATTTATTTAATAGGATGGTAATCAGCTAAAGGCGTGATTCCATGGAGTATTTACAAAAGTTGGAAATGGTAATTATGCGGAAAAGGCTACATTGAAAGCAATAACCACTATTCCCCCTAACAACTTTGAGTTCCAACTGTGCTTGTCGCTTCAGATTGACGATGATTTGATTGAAGATCCTTTGATGAAAAAGACTCCTCAGGTGACGAAGTAAGGACTGATGCAGTTACTTTGTCATAAATCCTTAATTTTTGCCTAGATTGCCCTTTCAGGTTTTCAATCTACCAGGATGAATTTTTTTCTGTTTATTGTCTCTAATTTTTGCCTGGACCGCCCTTTCGGGTTTTCAGTCCACCGAGACGCTCATTTTTGCCTAAGTCGCCCTTTGCGGGTTTTCGACTTAGCGACCTGTTCTTTTGTTCTTTTTTAGACAAAGTATTTCTTGACTGCATCAGCATTCACCGGATGTGGGAGTTCATCACCATCCATGGTTGCTTGCAAGAGTCATGGCGCCGCCAGAAAATGTTCTTTTGACAACATACGGGCCTTCGTAATTAGGAGACCATTTGCCCCTAGAATCTGGTTGAAAAGACAAGATCTTTTTAAGCACGAGGTCGCCTTCTTGAAATTCACGAGGTCGAACCTTTTTGTTGAAGGCTTGTTTCATCCTTGCTTGGTATAACTGTCCATGGCATAGTGCAGTCATACGTTTTTCTTCGATTAAGTTCAACTGATCGTATCTGCTTTGACACCATTCAGCCTCTGATAACTTAGTCTCCATGAGGACTCTCATTGATGGTATTTCAACTTCTACGGGGAGCACAGCTTCCATGCCGTATACTAGAGAAAAGGGAGTTGCCTCTGTTGAAGTACGCACTGAAGTACGGTACCCATGTAAAGCAAATGGCAGCATTTCATGCCAGTCTTTGTAAGTGACGACCATTTTCTGGACGATCTTCTTAATGTTCTTGTTGGAGGCTTCGACGGCGCCATTCATTTTTGGTCTGTAAGGAGAAGAGTTATGATGCTCAATCTTGAATTCCTCACACAATTCTTTCATCATTTTGTTGTTCAAAATTGAACCATTGTCAGTAATGATCTTGCTGGGAACACCATATCGGCAAATGATGTTATTCTTGATAAACCTCACAACCACTTGTCTTGTAACATTGGCGTAAGATGCTGCTTCGACCCATTTGGTGAAGTAATCAATTGCTACCAAGATGAAACGATGACCGTTTGAAGCTTTTGGTTCGATCATTCCAATCATGTCGATACCCCACATGGAGAAAGGCCACGGAGATGATAGAACGTTGAGTAGAGTCGGTGGCACATGGATCTTATCTGCGTAGATCTGGCACTTGTGACATCTCTTCCCGTGTTTATAACAGTCTGATTCCATTGTCAACCAATAGTATCCTGCTCTTAAGATCTTCTTGGACATTGCATGCCCATTTGAATGAGTTCCAAAGGACCCTTCATGCACTTCATGCATTAACATGTCTGCTTCGTGTCTGTCCACGCATCTGAGCAAAACCATGTCGAAGTTTCTTTTGTATAGCACATCTCCATTCAGGAAGAAACTGCCAGAAAGCCTCCTTAGAGTTTTCTTATCTTTGTTTGATGCCCCAAGCGGGTACTCTTGAGTTTGAAGGAAGCGTTTGATGTCGTGAAACCACGGTTTATCATCGATGACTGCTTCGGTTGCAAACACATAGGCGGGTCTTTCAAGGCGCGTAATTCTGAATTTAGGCATATCGTTCCAATGACTGACTTTGAGCATGGAAGATAGACTAGCCAAGGCGTCTGCCATTCGATTCTGATCTCGAGGTATATGATGCAATTCAACCTTGTTGAAGAAAGTCAACAGACGTCTTGCATAATCTCTGTAAGGAATCAAGCCAGGGTGGTAAGTTTCCCACTTGTCTTTGATCTGGTTAATCACGAGGGCTGAATCTCCATATATGTCGAGGATCTTGATCCTTAAGTCAATGGCTTCTTCGAGACCCATGATACAAGCTTCATATTCTGCGATATTGTTGGTGCAATCAAATAGCAGTCTGGCGGAGAACGGGATATGAGTACCCTTGGGAGTGATGATGATTGCCCCAATTCCATTGCCAAAAGCGTTTACTGCTCCATCAAAAATTAGGCCCCATCTTGATCCAGGATCAGGACCTTCTTCAGGTAACGGTTCGTCACAATCCTTCATCTTCAAGTACATGACATCTTCATCAGGAAAGTAAAACTTGAGAGATTGATATTCATTAATTGGTTGATGCGCCAAGTGATCGGCGAGAATGCTTCCTTTGACCGCTTTTTGAGCACGGTATTCAATGTCATATTCGGATAACAGCATTTGCCATCGGGCAATCCTTCCTGTTAAGGCAGGCTTTTCAAAGACGTACTTGATCGGGTCCATTTTGGAGATTAACCAAGTAGTATTGTTGATCATGTATTGGCGGAGACGTTTTGAAGCCCAAGCCAAAGCACAACATGTTTTTTCGAGCATGGAGTAACGAGACTCACAGTATGTGAATTTCTTACTCAAGTAATAGATGGCATGCTCCTTCTTACCGGTTTCATCTTGATGTCCAAGCATACAACCCATGGATTCTTCCAACACGGTAAGGTACATGATTAGAGGTCTTCCTTCAATTGGAGGAATCAATATTGGTGGTTCTAACAGGTACTCTTTGATACTGTCGAACGCTTTCTGGCAATCTTCAGTCCATACAACCCCTTGATCTTTGCGGAGAAGCTTGAAAATTGGCCCACAAGTAGCAGTCATTTGAGAGATAAATCTGGAGATATAGTTCAATCGTCCGAGAAATCCTCTTACTTGCTTTTCAGTCTTTGGTGC
The DNA here is from genome assembly GCF_029867415.1 of Vicia villosa. NCBI lineage: Eukaryota > Viridiplantae > Streptophyta > Magnoliopsida > Fabales > Fabaceae > Vicia > Vicia villosa. Next base: position 64,272,861 of record NC_081186.1, on the reverse strand, counting down.
AGGCATCTCTTGAATAGCTCTGACTTTGTCGGGATCTACTTCAATACCTCTTTGGCTGACAATGAAACCCAAGAGTTTTCCAGATCTAACCCCAAAAGTACATTTGTTAGGATTCAAGCGAAGCTGATATTTCCTTAGTCGTTGAAACAACTTCAAAAGGTATTCAATATGTTCTTCTTATGTGCTGGACTTGGCTATCATGTCGTCCACACAAACTTCAATTTCTTTATGCATCATGTCATGAAAGAGAGTAGTCATTGCCCTTTGGTAAGTTGCGCCTGCATTCTTTAATCCAAATGGCATCACTTTGTAGCAAAATGTTCCCCATGGGGTGATGAAAGATGTCTTCTCCATGTCTTCAGGAGCCATCTTGATCTGATTATAACCAGAGAATCCGTCCATGAAGGAAAAGACGTTGAACTTAGCGGTGTTATCAACCAGCATGTCGATATGAGGTAATGGAAAGTCATCTTTTGGACTGGCCTTGTTTAAGTCACGGTAGTCAACACACATTCTGACTTTTCCATCTTTCTTCGGAACTGGCACTATGTTGGCCAACCATTGAGGATATTCTGAGGTGACAAGAAAACCTGCGTCGAGCTGCTTTTGAACTTCTGTTTTGATCTTGTTAGCCATATCAGGGTGAGTCATTCGTAATTTCTGCTTAACTGGCGGACATTCTGACTTCAATGGCAAGTAATGCTGAACAATATTGGTATCCAACCCAGGCATGTCTTGGTAGGACCAGGCAAACACGTCAACATATTCTTTGAGAAGGTCTGTCAACTTACTCTTGATATCATCATCAAGCAGCGATCCAATGGTCACTTCTTTTTTGTCTTCTTCAGAACCCAAGTTGATCTTTTCTAAAGGCTCTTTGTGAGGCAGAATGGCTCTTTCCTCGTGCTTAAGTAATCGAGAGATCTCGTCCGGGATCTCTTCTTCTTCCTCTTCTTCAGCTTCGAACACAGGAAACTCAAAGTTGGGAGAGGGCATAGGGTTATTGCATTCAATGGGTTTATCAATAGTAAATATGCACATATGATTTATATTTATTTCAGAAAATTTATGAATGCAGGAGTGTATGCAGATGTTTTTTGAAAAAGTTTTTTTTTTATTTTGGTTTTTTAGGATTACCATTTCCAGAAAAAGCAAAAATAAAACATATAATGTAGGGAATTCAAAATGACACTTTATTTATGATTCATTTTTGAAACAAAGCCCTAAACACAAACTCATTTGTCTTGGGCAGGACAAAGAGGGAAGCTTTTAAAAACAAAGCCCTATACACAAAGTTATTTGGGCGGAACATTTAAAAGCAAAGCCATATAAAACATCTCTCTGCTTTGGGCAAGGCAGGAGGTCAAAATAACAGCGAGGTGATTACTTTGAGCGGCGAACAACATTCGGAACGTCGACAGCTTTCCAGTAGCAACGAACTCCTCTGTGTATTATGTATTCAGGAAAATTCTCCTCAGAATTATCTTCAGTATTGACATTGACCGCTGGTCGAGTAGGATTTGAAGGTCCTGGTTTGTCAACCTTGTTCTTTGTAGAGTTGAAACGGTCTTCTTCTACTTCTTGAAGAGCATAAGATGAATCACAATCTTCAGAATTTTCAGGATGTAATTCCCAATCCTCAGGATGAAGAGACTCATTGTCAGAGACACTTTCCGAGTCAACTGAGGGGTCATCTTCCCCTTCATCTTCAAAAATGGCGTTTATGTGATAATAACCATCTTCAGGATTATAAATCTTGGTAGATGCGTTGAAGCCGAAATCTTCAGTAATTTCAGGCTGCTGAGAAAATTGACAGGGCTGATAAGCCTCTTCTGGTTGACTATTATATTCAAAGGAATCTCCCCATCCAGTCGGTTGGATATCTTCCATCGCAATCTTTGAACTTTCAGGTGCAGTATATTTCACCATATAATCATATTTGCCACTTGGTTGTCCCAAGGTGTCCCAGATTTCTGCAAGAACAGACTCAGTTTCTTTGCCTTTGGATTTCTCTGAAGGAGGATAGAACGGTGCATACTGTTCTTCCTGAGATATATATCCCGAGTCATTGAGATAACATTTCCATTCTTCTTCAGGATCGGGTAGACCTTCTTCGATACATTCTTCGATAAGGACATTAACCTCTTGAGGAATTGGGTTAAGGAATCCTCCACTAACGAATGTTTCTTTGATCGGACGAAGGGTTTCATCCTTCTTGGTGCAGTGTGAGAATGTTGGTGAACATCCGAGACCTGCTCTAGTTTCATTCTTGGTAGGGATCACAACTTGCCCCCAGCCAGTGGTAGTTCCATCTTTCACTACTTTTACTGCCTCTTTGTAAGAAGAGATTGGTGCTTTCTTTTTGGAAGATTCGTCTTTTAAAGAGAGACCTTGGAACTGAGTTCCTTCCACATCATCAGCACCAATGAAAGAGAAATTGGATAAATGACTCACCATTAAGGCTTGTTCTCCACTTATTGTTACCAATTTTCCATTTGTTACAAATTTCAACTTTTGATGGAGCGTAGAAGTTACTGCCCCTGCTTCATGGATCCATGATCGTCCTAACAGACAGCTATAAGCAGCTTGAATTTCCATGACTTGGAAAGTGATTTGAAATGTATGTGGACCAATTGTCATGGGAAGGTTGACTTCGCCGATAACAGATTTTCGCGATCCATCAAATGCTTTGACAACTACACCACTGAACTTCATAGGCATTCCTTGGTAAGACAAGCGAGCAAGAGTCGTCTTCGGCATCACATTCAAGGAAGATCCGGTGTCTACCAACACATTGGACAAAGAGTCTGACTGACAATTCATAGAAATGTGCAAAGCAAGATTGTGATTTCTTCCCTCCTCGGGGAGTTCTTCATCATAGAAGCTTAAATTGTTACAAGCTGTTATGTTAGCTATTATCCCATCAAAATGATCAATAGTCACATCATGATCTACAAAAGCTTGATCCAAGACCTTCATCAGGGCTTCCCTGTGGGCTTCTGAGTTTAAAAGCAATGAAAGTATTGAGATCTTTGAAGGAGTCTGCATAAGCTGATCCACAATCTTGTATTCACTTCTTTTGATAAGCTTCAAAATTTCATCAAAGTAAGGTTGACATTGGTTCCACTGGATTGACCAACATCAGTGTTTGTATTACTGACAGGAGTTTCCACAGGATTCCCTACTGGTGTATTGACAGGATTTTGTCCGGTTGCAGGAGCAACAGGCTGCTTTGAAGGTAGTGGAGTATACACACGTCCACTTCTTGTTACTCGACTCACATCAGCGATGTTTACAACAGATGAAAGAGTAGGTAAAGGAACTTCTTGTCCATTCTTTATCATTGTTGCATTGTAGTTGTATGGAACTGCGTTGTCAGAGTCATAAGGAACAGGTCCAGGTAGACAAATGATCAAAGGAGCAACAGGAACCCTTGGTTTGTTGTAAGTAACTTCTATGCGCTCAGGCATGTTGAAATGAGGAACGATGACGTTAACTTTAGGCATTTCCGAGTTGATATCTGAGACTAAAAGCTCATGCGGATAACATCCTATCATGTTAACTTCATCTTCATTCCTATTTCTGTAGATCTGAATAGTACCATTATCCAACAGAACTTGGAGATCTCTTCTCACAATCGAACATCCGTGAGGATCTACACAACATATGCTACAGGAACTGTAGTGATGCTGGCTAAAATTCTGCCCTTGACAGAGAGTAGCGTGCATTTGTACCAAATCTGCTCTTGAGAAATTGATATTATAGACTCGGTATGGACCAGGACATCCATACACCATGTTTACAACATGCCCTCCATGATTGGGCAGCGGATTTGCTTGCACATTAGGATTCAAATTTCTGAAAGAGAGGAGATTAGATCTAACCAACCTCTGAACTTCATATTTCAAAGCTATGCAATGCTCAAGATCATGGCCAGGTGCTCCTTGATGATAAGGGCATGAGACCTCAGCTTTGTACCACCATGGGAGTTTCTCAGGTACTGGTGGTGGCGCTTTAGTTTGAACAAGACCTCTTTCAATCAAAGCAGGGTACAACTATGTGTAGGTCATTGGAATCAGATCAAACTGTGGAGCTCTTTGCACACGATTCTGATTGTTGTTAAACTGCTGAGCCTGTTGTCGAGGCTGTTGTTGTTGAAACTGCGGGGTAAATCCCGGATTCGGTGCTGTATCAACGGCTGGTGCGATAGCAGCTACCTGTCGTTGACGATTGACATTTCCTCTTGGCCTCTCTTGGGATACCATGTCAACACTTTGTTCCTTCTTCTTTGGGAAACCACTTCCGAACTTTTTGGTTCCGCTTGAAGATCCACCTTCTTTAGTTAGACGTCCGGTTCGGACTCCTTCTTCTAAACGCATCCCCATGTTTACCATTTCGGTGAAATCACTTGGAGCACTAGCAATCATGCGTTCATAATAAAACGGGCCAAGAGTATTCAAGAAGATCTTTGTCATCTCTTTCTCTTTTAACGGTGGATTAATCTGAGCAGCAGTTTCTCTCCATCGTTGGGCATACTCTTTGAAAGCTTCATGGTCTTTCTGAGCCATGGATCAAAGCTGGTCTCTGTCTGGAGCCATATCCGAGTTATACTTGTATTGTCGAACAAAGGCCTCACCTAGGTCATTGAAAGTTCGAATATTGGTGCTATCCAAACCTGTGTACCACTTCAGTGCGGCACCAGTCAAACTGTCTTGAAAGTAATGGATAAGCAACTGATGATTATCTGCATAAGTAGACATCTTTCTGGCATACATCACAAGATGGCTTTGCGGACAAGAACTACCTTTGTACTTCTTAAAGTCAGGGACCTTGAATTTAGCAGGTATTTGTACACTGGGAACCAAACATAGTTCCTGGGCATTCTTTCCAAACAAATCTTTCCCACGGATAGCTTTAACTTCCAGTTGCATCTTGTTAAACTGCTCTTGGAGATCTTCCACAAGATTACGCTGATTTATGCTATCATCCTGATCATGATAAATCTCATTGCCACCATAAGGAACTGTGTGAACCGTAGGGGTCGGAACCGTCATAGTGGGTTGAGAAAGTGCCATAGTGATCTGGGAAAAAGTTACCCCTGAATGTGGAATAAACGCCGAAACTTGTGTAGCAGGCGCTTCAGTTGTGGTTGTTTGAACCCCAGAGAAATTATGGCGGAAACCTGCACCAAAGCTGAAAGGCGGGCCCCAACCTTCTGGCATGGAGAAAGATGGAATGCTGAATGCAACTGTAGAAACTGGAGTAGTGACTTCAGATGTTACCGTTGCTTGACTGTTGGGTGACGGCGGCTGATTCTGTGCGGCCATTAGGGAGTCAACCAGAGTAGTGAGACTTTCCAACTTTTCCTGAAGGGTGGTCACTGTACCACGAAGCTCAATATTCTCTTGTTCAGAGTGTTCCATTACTCTTCTTCTGTTTGAACGAGTATTGTATCTGTGATCTGATTGCGAGTGCGGTCGAGAAACTTTGAGACGCGACAGCTTGACGATCTATTGGAGAAAGATCCAAAAGATGAGACTCTATACAACGGACTCGATATGCAGAATGATGTATGTAAAAAGAAATTTATGATTTTTCCAAACATTTTAAAGATTATTTCCTTGCAAACATTGGAACACAAACTATTCTTTTATTGAATAAATGGGAAATGTTACAACATTGGAGCGTAGCTCCTTACAAAAGCAAATGATAAATAAAAAGCTAAACAATCCTAAGCATCTTCATCAGACGAAGAACCAAATGCATTGTGCAGCTTGAGCTTCATGATTTCTTTCCCATAGTAAGCTTTCAATTCGGCCTTTTCGGTCCTCAGTTTGTCAACAACATTCTTCCAATCATCAGGAGTCGGAGCGTTGCTTGTTGAGCCTTCAAGCTTTTTCTTGCTTTCTTTGATGTACCTCTTGATTGCAGCGTCTTTCTGACGAATCTTCTCATCTTTGCTCATGAGCCATCCATCTTGATAATAGAGAGTTTCTTCGTGATCTTTCACTCTTTTCTTCAACTTTCTATTTTCCACATCAGTTCTACGAAACTTTTCTTCCCAAGCGTCTTTTTCTACCCTCATCTTAGCCAAAGTGTCTTGGTATTCTCCCATAGTGGGAATGTTGGGTCGTTGAGACACCGCAGGAAACATGTTTTTTTCATAAGCATAAGGCATTTGGAACTCTTTTGCTCTTTTCTTTACCCAGTAGGTGTAGGCGTCCATGGCAATGCAATTTCTTGCCTCACCTTTTTCTTTCCATCGGACGTCGTACCAAGCTCTCACCATTCTTGCTTTCAACCTTTGGGGATTATCCCCTTCTCGGTAGAAGTAACCTTCCACTGATCAATATTCTTAGTTTTGATGATAACAAGGATATGAATTTTGTGTGAGATAATGTGGTACTCTAATACATTGCAATTTCCCTTTCAGGAAATATATAAAGAGTATGCACAAATCAGCGCTCAGAAGCTTTGTCTCAGAAGGTTCAGCATGCAACATCAGAACATGGTCTGGCAAGACATCAGAAGATGGTCAAGGCAGAATCAGAACATGGGTCTATGGAAGCATCAGAAGAACTTGAGATCAGAAGCAGAAGCACTGAAGTTCTCATGGTATCACGCTCAGAAGCACTTCAAGGTCAGAAGACAAGAAGATGCTATGCACCAAGCTGTTTGACTCTGATGATATTCAAATATTTTATTCACAAAGATCAGATCAGAAGAAAGTACAGGTGGCAGGCTACGCTGACTGACAAAAGGAACGTTGGAAGCTATTAAAGGCAACGTCAGTAGACACAGCGTGTACAAGGCTTGAGGTAGTTGACAAAAGCGTGAAACATTAAATGCAAAGCTGTACGGAACACGCAAAGCATTAAATGCGTTCAACGGTCATCTTCTCAAACGCCTATAAATATGAAGTTCTGATGAGAAGCAAGGTTGACGATTTGCTAACAAATAACTTGCTGAAACGCTGATCAAATCCAAAGCTCAGAAACTTCATCTTCATCAAAGCTCACTACATTGCTGTTGTAATATATTAGTGAGATTAAGCTTAAACGTTAAGAGAAATATCACTGTTGTGATTATAGCTTTTAAGAAGCATTGTAAAACTCTTATTTGATTACATTAAGTTGTAAGGAACTAGAGTGATCAAGTGTTGATCAGGATACTCTAGGAAGTCTTAGCTTGTGTCTAAGTAGTTGTAATTAGAGTGATCACGTGGTGGTCAGGATACTTTACGAAAGTCTTAGCTTGTGTCTAAGCATTTGTTCCTGGAGTGATCAAGTTGTGATCAGGATACTTTAGAAGACTTAGTCGCAGACTAAGTGGAAAACCATTGTAATCTGTTGCGATTAGTGGATTAAATCCTCAGGTGAGGTAAATCACTCCGTGGGGGTGGACTGGAGTAGTTTAGTTAACAACGAACCAGGATAAAAATAACTGTGCATATTGTTTTTATCGTTCAAGTTTTTAAGACTACACTTATTCAAACCCCCCCTTTCTAAGTGTTTTTCTATCCTTCAATTGGTATCAGAGCGCCGGTTCTAAGGTGCAAGCACTTAACCGTGTTTAGAAAAGATTCAGGAAGAGAAAAACGCTTCAGTAAAAGATGGCTGGTGAATCTCATTCAAATCCAACTCCATCTACATCTGGCTCTGCTGAGCAATACAATGGTAACAATGGTTATACTAGACCACCAGTATTTGATGGTGAAAACTTTGAATACTGAAAAGATAAACTGGAAAGTTACTTTCTTGGTCTAGATGCTGATCTATGGGATCTTCTGTTGGATGGTTACAAACATCCTGTTAAAGCTACTGGTGTAAGGCTCACGAGAAGCGAAATGACTGATGATAAAAAGAAAGACTTCAAGAATCATCACAAATGCAGGACTGTTTTGCTGAATGCTATCTCTCATGCTGAGTATGAGAAGATATCTAACAGGGAAACGGCCCATGACATATATGAGTCCTTGAAAATGACTCATGAAGGAAATGCTCAAGTCAAGGAGACTAAAGCTCTTGCTCTAATCCAGAAGTATGAAGCCTTCAAGATGGAGGATGACGAAGACATTGAGAAGATGTTTTCAAGATTTCAAACTCTAACTGCTGGATTAAGAGTTCTGGACAAAGGCTACACCAAGGTTGATCATGTAAAGAAGATTATCAGAAGCTTACCCAGAAGATGGGGTCCAATGGTGACTGCATTCAAGATTGCGAAGAATCTGAATGAAGTTGCTTTGGAAGAGCTGATCAGTGCCCTGAGGAGTCATGAGATTGAACTTGACGCAAACGAGCCTCAGAAGAAAGGTAAGTCTATTGCATTAAAATCTAATATTAAAAAATGCACTAACGCTTTTCAGGCTAGAGAAGAAGACCCTGAAGAATCAGAATCTGAAGAAGATGAACTGTCCATGATCTCCAGAAGGGTGAACCAACTCTGGAAGAGCAAGCAAAGGAAGTTCAGAGGCTTCAGAAGTTCAAAGAAATTTGAACGTGGAGAATCTTCTGGTGACAGAAGATCTGACAAGAAGAAGGCTGTCTGCTATGAGTGCAATGAGCCTGGACATTACAAGAACGAGTGTCCGAAACTTCAGAAGGAGAATCCCAAGAAGAAGTTTCATAAGAAGAAAGGTCTTATGGCAACATGGGATGATTCTGAATCAGAATCAGCATCAGACTCTGAAGGAGAGCAGGCAAACTTTGCGCTGATGGCGACAGAAGATGATGGATCAGAATCTACATCAGAATCAAATTCTGAAGAGGTATTTTCTGAACTATCTAGAGAAGAGTTAGTTTCCAGTCTAACAGAGCTTCTTGAATTAAAAGCTCATCTTAGTATCAAATACAAAAAGCTGAAAAAGCAATTTGAATTTGAAACTAAGAAGCTTGAGTTGGAAAATTCTGAATTAAAAGAAAAAGTTTTAAAATTATCCAGTAATGTTGGATCTCCTTCTGATTCAGAAAAATCCACTCCCAGTCTGAATCATATTCTGAAAGAATATGATTTAAGTTTCAGGAAGTTCTTATCTAGAAGTATTGGCAGAAGTCAGCTAGCTTCTATGATATATGCTGTATCTAGAAACAAAAGAGTTGGCATTGGTTATGAGGGTGAAATCCCATACAAGCTTGAATCTGTGGATGATATGAAAATATCATACAAGCCTCTGTATAACCAATTTAAATTTGGCCACTCCCATGATATTAAGCACACATCACATGCACAAAGTTTTCACATAACACACACCAAGAAGCATGTGACACAACCTAAGAAATATCATGGAACTTAGAATAAGAAGTATCATACTGTTCCTCCTGTTAAATATTTTGCTAAACCCAAGTTCAATCAGAACTTGAGGAGAACTAACAAGAAAGGACCCAAGAAAATGTGGGTACCTAAGGAAAAAATTATTCCTATTGCAGACATCCTTGGCGGCAAAGAGGACAGAAAGCAAAATGTCATGGTACCTGGACTCTGGATGCTCGCGACACATGACGAGAAGAAGGTCTACATTCCAAGACCTGGTGCTTAAACCAGGTGGAAGAGTCAAGTTTGGAGGAGATCAGAAGGGCAAAATCATTGGCTCTGGAACCATAAGTCTTGGTAACTCTCCTTCCATAACTAATGTACTTCTTGTAAAAGGATTATCGCATAACTTATTGTCCATAAGTCAATTAAGTGACAATGGTTATGATATAATCTTCAATCAAAAGTCTTGCAAGGCTGTAAGTCAGAAGGATGGCTCAATCCTATTTACAGGCAAGAGGAAGAACAACATTTATAAGATTGATCTTTCTAATCTTGAGAAGCAGAAGGTGACTTGTCTTATGTCTGTTTCTGAAGAGCAATGGGTCTGGCACAGAAGATTAGGTCATGCTAGTTTGAGAAAGATTTCTCAGATTAACAAACTAAATCTAGTCAGAGGACTCCCAAATCTGAAATACAAATCAGATGCTCTTTGTGAAGCATGTCAGAAGGGCAAGTTCTCCAGACCTGCATTCAAGTCTAAGAATGTTGTTTCTACCTCAAGGCCGTTAGAACTCTTGCACATTGATCTATTTGGCCCAGTCAAAACAACATCTATCAGAGGGAAGAAATATGGATTAGTCATCGTTGATGATTATAGCCGCTGGACATGGGTAAAGTTCTTGAAACACAAGGATGAGTCTCATTCAGTGTTCTTTGATTTCTGCACTCAGATTCAATCTAAGAAAGAGTGTAAAATCATAAAGGTCAGAAGTGATCATGGTGGCGAATTTGAGAACAGACTCTTTGAGGAGTTCTTCAAAGAAAATGGTATTGCCCATGATTTCTCTTGTCCTAGAACTCCACAGCAAAATGGAGTTGTAGAGCGAAAGAATAGGACTCTACAAGAAATGGCCAGAACCATGATCAATGAAACCAATATGGCTAAGCATTTCTGGGCAGAAGCAATTAACACTGCATGTTATATTCAGAATAGAATCTCTATCAGACCTATTCTAAATAAGACTCCTTATGAATTGTGGAAGAACAGAAAGCCCAACATTTCATATTTCCATCCTTTTGGATGTGTATGTTTTATTCTGAATACTAAAGATCATCTTGGTAAGTTTGATTCTAAAGCACAAAAATGTTTCCTTCTTGGATATTCTGAACGCTCTAAAGGCTACAGAGTATACAATACTGAAACATTGATTGTAGAAGAATCAATCAATATCAGGTTTGATGATAAGCTTGGTCTTGAAAAACCAAAGCAGTTTGAGAATTTTGCAGATTTTGATATTGATATCTCAGAAGTTGAAGAACCCAGAAGCAAAGCTGCAGAAGCTGGCAGTCTCAGAAGCAATGGATCAGAAGATCAAGTTGCTGCATCTTTAGAGAATCTGAGAATTTCTGAAGAACCTACAGTCAGAAGATCACCTAGACTTGCTTCAGCTCACTCAGAAGATGTAATCCTTGGGAAGAAAGATGATCCCATCAGAACAAGGGCATTCCTTAAGAACAATGCAGAATGTCAATTAGGTCTTGTTTCTTTGATCGAGCCAACTTCTGTTGATCAAGCTCTAGAAGATCCAGACTGGATAATTGCCATGCAAGAAGAACTAAATCAGTTTACAAGGAATGATGTATGGGACTTGGTTCCTAGACCAAATGGATTTAACATCATCGGTACTAAGTGGGTTTTCAGAAACAAGCTGAGTGAGAAAGGTGAAGTGGTAAGAAACAAAGCCAGACTGGTTGCTCAGGGTTATAGTCAGCAAGAAGGGATTGATTATACAGAAACCTTTGCACCAGTTGCCAGGTTAGAATCTATTCGTCTATTAATTTCTTTTGCCACTCAACACAACATCACTCTTTATCAGATGGATGTCAAGAGTGCCTTCTTAAATGGTTATATAGATGAAGAAGTTTATGTTCACCAACCTCCTGGTTTTGAAGACTCCATGTCTCCAAATCATGTTTTTAAATTAAAGAAATCATTATACGGATTGAAACAAGCTCCTAGAGCTTGGTATGAACGTTTGAGTTCTTTCCTTCTGGAAAATGGTTTCACTAGAGGAAAAGTGGACACTACTCTCTTTTGTAAAACATTTAAAAAGGATATTTTAATTTGTCAAATATATGTTGATGATATTATCTTTGGAACATCTAATGCTACACTTGGAAAGGAGTTTGCTGAGTCTATGCAGGCTGAATTTGAAATGAGCATGATGGGAGAACTCAAGTACTTCCTTGGGATTCAAATCAACCAAACTTCCGATGGAACCTATGTTCATCAAACGAAGTATGTGAAAGAACTTCTGAAGAAGTTTAATCTTTCTGAAAGCAAAGAAGCCAAAACTCCTATGCATCCTACATGTGTACTAGGTAAGGATGAGGTAAGTAAAAAGGTAGATCAGAAGTTGTACAGAGGTATGATTGGATCTCTTCTATATCTAACTGCTTCTAGACCTGACATTCTCTTTAGTGTTTGCTTGTGTGCTCGATTCCAATCAGATCCAAGAGAATCTCATTTAACAGCGGTTAAGAGAATTCTAAGGTATCTGAAAGGTACTACTAATGTTGGTTTAGTTTACAGAAGATCTAAAGATTACAACTTAGTAGGATTCTGTGATGCTGACTATGCTGGAGATAGAATAGAAAGGAAGAGCACTTCTGGAAGTTGTCAATTTCTTGGAAGTCATCTAATCTCATGGTTCAGCAAGAAGCAAGCCACTATTGCCCTCTCAACAACAGAAGCAGAATATGTTGCTGCTGCTGGTTTTAGCACACAAATGCTCTGGATGAGAAGTCAGCTGGAAGATTATCAGATATATGAGAGTAACATTCCTATTTTCTATGATAATACTTCTGCTATATGTTTATCTAAGAATCCTATTTTACATTCAAAAGCTAAACATATTGAGATTAAACATCATTTCATAAGGGACTATGTTCAGAAGGGTGTTATATCTTTAAACTTTGTGGATACAGACCATCAATGGGCTGATATCTTTACAAAACCCCTTGCTGAAGATAGGTTTAAGTTCATTCTGAAGAATATCAGTATGGATTTATGCCCAGAATGAGAAGATGAGAAGATCTTATGTATGAGTATCTTCTGAAATGAAATTGGATTTTTGTTTATAAGAAGTTCTGATTGAAATCAATCAGAAATTGTGATTCAGTTATTACTAATGTTTCATTGTCTAAGTTGATTCAGAATCTCTTTAAAAGCAAAACAGCTGTAACTGGCTATCTAGATGGTAAACACGTGTTCACTATTTCTGGACAAGCGTGCGTGCAGTTGAGGGGACGTCTACTTAGGTAACTGTGCAAATCATGTCTTTTGTCATTATTATCTCTCCTCACGTCATGTAACATTAAATGCTATCCATCATTTACTCTTTTTCAGTTTTCTTTTTATACCCTTCAAACGTTTCTTTTCCCTCTTATATTTCTCTCACTTTGCATTCAGTTTCTTTTTCGTTCTCTTTCTCTTTGCATTCTTATCACAAACCCTAGCAGTTTTCAATATCTGCAACTTCATCATGAATCCATCGTCAAGCTCTGGAAATCAAGAAAATGATCGAAAACAAAAGAGAAAGGCAACTGATGAACAAGAAACCAAACCAAAAAGAGTAAGGATCACCTATGACCCTCTCAAAGTGAACCCGTTTGAAGCTATGATGTCTGGAAACTACTCTAGACGTGTGTATCAACCCCTCGACGGTACCCCTCAATCACCTCCCTCTTCACAGACCTCCACCACCTCTTCCTCCTCATTCATCCTTTCGGAACCACCTTCTTCACCATCTGATATCTCCTCTCCTTCAACCCATCCCTCAGATATTTCTTCATCTCTCTCACACCCTTTTCCCACCAGAACACCTAACCCCTATAGTATTGTTTTTCCCGACTCCAGGTTCACTGTCAACCCTCCAACCCCTACCACTCAATCATTTCTGCAGAGACATCGTGGTGTGGAGACCATGGTTTCCTGTGCTGACTGGAGATTTTCAGTGGCTGTTTAACTGGTTCAGAATGAACCCTTCTGAAAAAGCACCTCACATGGTCTTTCCAGTAGTGGTTTATTCTGCTGAAGTTGCTGGTCCTACTCCTCCATCAAACCTAGCAGCTATTCTTCAAGCGTTGGAAGTTGGAACTTCTGAGCTGCCTGAACCAGAATTTGCTAAGGCTACTTCTGAGTCAGACTCAGATGAGGAGATGGAAGATGCACAAGCTGAAGACCTTCCAGAAGATCGCCCTGCTGAGATTGCTGTCCCTTTTGGCAGAAATTCTGGTGCCTCTTCTTCTGGTGAAACCTCAGCTCTGATGGAGACTTTGGAAGCTCTTCATCAGAATCAAGCTATGCTGGCTTCTCATTTGGACGCGCAAGAAGCAGCCAATGCTGAGTTTCGCTCTTTCATGGCAAGGCAAGCTACAAGCACTGACGGGATTCATGATGTTCTGGCGCGGATTTTGCGTAGGCTAGGATCTTAGTCTTTTGGTCTTTGTAGTTCTCTTTCCTTGTTGCATCTGTTTTCCTGCATTCATCTTTTGTAATCCTTCTTGTTGAAATCAATGAAAAGTTATTTATGTTTCTTTCCATTTGTCTCTTGCTTTACATCTGAATCTTTTCATGCTTTTTGATGTTATGACAAAAAGGGGGAGAAATATATGATAAATGATCTGATTAATATTATCAGTTACCGAGTAAAAAGGCTCCACATTCACTAACAGAACTTGCAAAGTTCTATGCTTTTAAGTTGTGTTGTTGCAGGAATCGAAGATTCAAGATCAACATAAGAAGCAACAAGCTCTTGGATTCTTGAAGCAAGCTGAGTGCTAGGAAGCTTCAGAATCAGAAGCAAGAAGGAAGAATGATCAGAAATTCTGATAATAAAATATGATCCAAATCATTGTCTATTTGCTCTGATACATTGCCTATTGGATCTGATATATTCTATATGGCTTATATGGCTCTGTACATATTCTGTGTTCTGATACACATTTTATGGCTCTGATACATATTTTATGTTCTAACTCATTCATGCTGACTTTTGTCGTTTAGTTTTGTTCTGTAACATTTCAGGATGTAGAGATGCTCTGATGATGCTCTGGTACATTCAACAATGTTCTGATACAATCTAGCATGAAGTGATGTAAGAAGAAATTCAAAGCTCTGAAGCTATCCGAGGGAAGCAGAAATCAGAAGCTGTGAATGTTCTAAAGATCCAGAAAACTCAAGTTCTGAAGCTGTCCTAAATGGAAGCATGGATCAGAAGCTGTGAATGTTCTGAAGATCTAAGAAATTCAAGTTCTGAAGCTGTCCTAAATGGAAGCCGGAATCAGAAGCTGTGAATGTTCTGAAGATCAAAGAAATTCAAGTTCTGAAGCTGTCCTAAATGGAAGCAGGAATCAGAAGCTGTGAGTGTTCTAGGGATCTAAAGAAATTGAAGTTGTGAAGCTGTCCAATGGAAGCAGAAGTCAGAAGCTATGAATTATCAGAAGATAGAAGCTTATGTGATCGTCTCTACCGAAATAATCAGGGAAGTCTTTTATTATTAAAGTTCTTCGAGTATTTATTTCAGGGGGAGATTATTCATCTCAGGGGGAGATTGTTAATCTCAGGGGGGAGACATATTCACATGCTTATGCTATAGCTGTGTAATTTGTCTTTAGCCGTCTGCTCTTTCTGATCGCAAATTCATATCATTTATATATGTTTTTGTCATCATCAAAAAGGGGGAGATTGTTAGAACAAGATTTGTTCTGATCAATATTCTTAGTTTTGATGATAACAAGGATATGAATTTTGTGTGAGATAATGTGGTACTCTAATACATTGCAATTTCCCTTTCAGGAAATATATAAAGAGTATGCACAAATCAGCGCTCAGAAGCTTTGTCTCAGAAGGTTCAGCATGCAACATCAGAACATGGTCTGGCAAGACATCAGAAGATGGTCAAGGCAGAATCAGAACATGGGTCTATGGAAGCATCATAAGAACTTGAGATCATAAGCAGAAGCACTGAAGTTCTCATGGTATCACGCTCAGAAGCACTTCAAGGTCAGAAGACAAGAAGATGCTATGCACCAAGCTGTTTGACTCTGATGATATTCAAATATTTTATTCACAAACATCAGATCAGAAGAAAGTACAGGTGGCAGGCTACGCTGACTGACAAAAGGAACGTTGGAAGCTATTAAAGGCAACGTCAGTAGACACAGCGTGTACAAGGCTCGAGGTAGTTGACAAAAGCGTGAAACATTAAATGCAAAGTTGTACGGAACACGCAAAGCATTAAATGCGTTCAACGGTCATCTTCTCAAACGCCTATAAATATGAAGTTCTGATGAGAAGCAAGGTTGACGATTTGCTAACAATTAACTTGCTGAAACGCTGATCAAATCCAAAGCTCAGAAACTTCAGCTTCATCAAAGCTCACTACATTGCTGTTGTAATATATTAGTGAGATTAAGCTTAAACGTTAAGAGAAATATCACTGTTGTGATTATAGCTTTTAAGAAGCATTGTAAAACTCTTATTTGATTACATTAAGTTGTAAGGAACTAGAGTGATCAAGTGTTGATCAGGATACTCTAGGAAGTCTTAGCTTGTGTCTAAGTAGTTGTAATTAGAGTGATCACGTGGTGGTCAGGATACTCTACGAAAGTCTTAGCTTGTGTCTAAGCATTTGTTCCTGGAGTGATCAAGTTGTGATCAGGATACTTTAGAAGACTTAGTCGCGGACTAAGTGGAAAACCATTGTAATCTGTTGCGATTAGTGGATTAAATCCTCAGGTGAGGTAAATCACTCCGTGGGGGTAGACTGGAGTAGTTTAGTTAACAACGAACCAGGATAAAAATAACTGTGCATATTGTTTTTATCGTTCAAGTTTTTAAGACTACACTTATTCAAACCCCCCCTTTCTAAGTGTTTTTCTATCCTTCATCTTGTACAAAAGATACTAACTCTCTCAGTTTCTCCACATCAGGCGCTTTGAAACCGTACTTTTTGGTATGCCTTTTTACTCCTTCCATAACTTAATCCTATAATGTTTGCAAAGAAAATTCTCTAAATTTTTGGAAAAATCATGTTTTTATGGAAAAAGATGGGTTTTTTTAATGAATGTATGAATGCATGGATGCATGGATGCCACATATTCAAACATGGTAAAGCAAACATGGTAGCGCAAACATGGTACTACAAACATGGTACACAAACATGGTAACAAACATGGTACACATAGGTTCAAAGGTCCAGCGTCACGAGCATGAGGTCAGAGAACCAAAAATGGGATAGTTCTAGTTAATCACCTGCACAACATGTTCTACTGATACGTCAGAGTCTACATTTTTCTTTCGGATATTACCGGCTTGCACAATTAAACTTGTGAGCCAGCAATATTCTCAAGAAAAACTCGTCTGAGTGTGGTTCTCCGCATGACAACTAATCCAAGTCTTCACCTGAATAGTTTCTACACCACAACCTAATAAGGCCAGGATGGGTTGGGGTTCTACGGCCAACTCAGCTTCTACAGTTCAATGAAAGTAATAATGTCTTCGCTACGAAACATGCTAAACATATATTACCAACAAGGAACCTCCACTGAGCGGAAGGATTCTCACGTACGCCTGTACATGACTATACCCTCCACCTAATTCTTATGTGTACTTAATCCGGGTTAGGATTTGTCCATAATGTATCACTTGTAACAGAACCACACAAGTAACAGAACCAGAACCACACATGTAACAAAAAATGAAATGAAAAATATATAAAATAGAATTAACCCTTCCTTTGGAAACAATAAAAAGATGATCCCCAGTGAAGTCGCCATTTTTCTGTCGCGGGGAAAAGTCGTATCTTTTTTCGGGATGAGACACCTGATGCCTTCTTTGGGCTCGAGTGCTCATAAAAATGATTTTTCTTTGTTTCGACCAAACTTTTTATTGTTTCCAAAGTAGGAAAAGGAAAAAAGCTGCAATAACCTAAAAAGTGGGGGAGAGATCTTTGGGTAAGAGGGTTGGTTATACGAAGGGAAGGTATTAGCACCCAACGTATCTATAGTACTCTATAGGTTTATTTGTTATGTTTTTCATTCCATGTTATTGAGAGGTTCTTGTGAAATAGGTGGGACCTAAGGTGTTTGTTTGATTATGCTCGCAAAGATCATCGCGATCCTCTGCATACATATCCCTTAGAGGGAATCAGAGCATCTGTAGCTCGAGGTCTACGGGTGCTAAGGTTTGAATGGTTTGAGAGAGAAGTTTTGCTCGCCAAGGATACGACCTTGTGCCTATGTATTCTCAAAGGGATGTTGAGAAAGTCAGAGCAATCGTAGTTCCCACTTATGCTAGTGGAAGCAAAGGAAAAGAGACAAATGTCATCTCAATGTTCGATGTATCTAATCTATATCATCATATACATCTGTTTGATTTTTGTTTGAAATCTTTTCATTATAAGCCCTAGGCTGTGCCACTTATGGTGCTTAGAATGATAAAGATGTTTTTTAGCCAGCCTTGTGGTAAAAACTTTCAATGAAGTCAGCCTTGTGACAAAAAGTTTTGATTAATCAGCCAGCCTTGTGGAAAAAGTTTCAATGAAGTCAGCCTTGTGACAAAAACTTTGATTAATCAGCCAGTATGGTGGCAAAAAGGTTTGATTGATTAGCCAGCCTTGTGGCAAAAAGAAATTTGATTGATTGATTGTTTGTGATGATATAGAAGAGATACTCCTATCATAGAGATGATAAATGTCTAATCTCCTAGGGTATTTGATTTGGATATTGGGGATGCTTATAAGAAGCCCGTGGGTCCTTGTACGAAGCCCAAGAGGAGGCTATCCGAGGGTCCTTGCATTGTAAGCCCAAGAGGAGGCTATGGGAGGGACAATCCAGGGTCCTTGCATTGTAAGCCCAAGAGGAGGCTATGGGAGGGACAAGTCGTTTGTACAAAGCCCAAGAGGAGGCATGGTATAGTTGGTTTGAGCTCTTAGAGCGATTTCACCGGGAAACCATACTCTATGTCCTAACCTAAACTAGGGAGATTCTTTGCACGAAGCCCAATAGGAGGCTATGGGGAACCTAGTGTTGTACTAAGTTGAACAAGCATATATAACACAATCAAATATGAACAAGTACGAACAAATATGAACAAGTACATGAACAAATATGGACAATTACATATATATGACAAAGTGTGTGTATATAATGGAGTTTATGAAGGAAATATACCTGTAAGCATGATCCATTTGTATACACGGGGCTCGGGACTTATACTCGGGGAGAGGCCCATTGAGTTTATTCAAAAGCTATGTAAACAAGTATTTACAAAAGAGGTTTGGGACTTATACCTACATGGAGGCCCATGGTATTTTTGGGAAGATTTAAAGAAAACCTTCATTTTTTATTTGTTATTCAAGGTTAAAAATAAAATTGATCGAGGTATGTACAAAAAGGTGGATGTACAATGAAATACCTAATTTCATGTACGGGAATGGGACTTATACCTATGTGGAGGCCCATGTTTTATTTTATAAAACATGGTTGATTGTTTTGTAAAGAGACGCGAGGTTTCGTCGTTTGAAAACAGTTTGAAAGTTTTTTGTTTTTTGAAAGAAGTTTTCTGTTAAAAGAAAAATTGTACAAAGGAAAGGGACTTATACTCTCTAATATTCGAGAGGCCCATGTTTTATTTTCATAAAACATGGTGGATGGTTTTGAAAAAGATGGTGAGGTTTGTTGTTTTAAAAACTGTGAAGGTTTTGTTTTGAAAAAGTTTTCTGTACAAAGAAAAACTGTACAAAGAAAGAGGAAAGGGACTTATACTCTCTAATATTCGAGAGGCCCATGTTTTGAAAAAGTTTTCTGTACAAAGAAAAACTGTACAAAGAAAGAGGAAAGGGACTTATACTCTCTAATATTCGAGAGGCCCATGTTTTGAAATCAATTGATCAATCCAAAAAGATTTAATCAATAGTTTCTTTTGAAAAGAAAACCAAAAAGAAATGGTTTATCGTTTTGAAAAACTGTGATCGTTTGTTTTAAAACGGTTTGAATTTTGACAAAAGTCAACTTAATTAAGATAAAAAACAAATTTCATGCTTAATTAAGACCTAAATAATTAGGGTTTGATCACAAAATATTTACAAGTGATTAAGTTTGAAAATCAAATGAAAAACAATATTTTAAAGTATTAAAAAAACACTTAAAAACATGTCATTTTAAACTTAATTAAAAATGTATTAAATAAATATTTTTTGTGATTTTTTTTGGATGTTCTTAAAATATACCTATTAAATAAGAAGTGTAAAAAAAATGAAGTGAAAATGATGAATTTTGATTGGTTAAATAATTAATTGAAGTTGTAAAGAAATTGAAGAAAATAAGTGTCAAAAAAATTGGGTTTTGGTCCTGCCAGGGTTTGAACCCACGCCCTGAGGTTCACTACTCAAAACATCAACCAACTGAGCTGCGCGCGCAGCTTGTTTATGATACACACTCATTTAATTATATTCAAAAACAAGTATTTGAAACTTCTGAACAAAAAAATGGCGCCAAGAACACATCCCTATTTTGATTTTGAATTTTTCTGAAACTGAACCAATTTGATCAAGTAAAGGGTCTATTTCACTCGATTTTCCATAAGGAACATGATGGTGATCTTTAATTTCATTTATTTTTGTTCTAAGATGGTTAATTTTCTGATGAACACGAAGAACCCTAATATGACAAACCATTGTGAAATCGTGTATGATCATGATATGATGCAATTGATTGAGGGTTATTATTCAGTGATGGTGCAGAAACAAGATGGTAACTCAATTTTTCATTTATGATGCATGTATGATAGAGTTTGAAGTTCATGAGCACTTACCTTAAAAACGGCACAACTGAGGATCGAATTCTGCAAATGAGGGACTCCAGATGTTGTTTCTTGATCTGAACACCTTCAGTGGACCTTATGGAACATGTTTGAAGTCTTGGAATGAACTGGAAACCTCTTGATCAGTTTGTGGTACCCGATCTGCAGAGCTATGGTGTGAGGATCGAATTTGATGATTTTGATGTTTCAGATCATGGATGATGATTGGGATAGTTCATATATGGTACATGGATGGTGTTTGGATGATTAACTTGGTCAGAAATGAGCTTGTGTGGATTTTGGCATGATAAGGCTTATTATGTGCATATATGGAAGTGAGGTAGTGATTTTGAGATTTGAGTGTTTTTGGGGTGTGTGGATGGATCAAACACATCACATTTGATGTTTATGGGATGTTAGAACCCTCACTTTGCTTAGAAATTGCAAGAGATGGAAATTGCAATTCTCCCTCTTTGAAACTCATGAAACTTGTAACTTAAGAAAGAAGAGAGAAAACCTATGATTATGAGGTTTTGGTGTGAATTTGAATGAAGTTTGGACCTCTATTTATAGGCCAAGAGTTCTGAATGCAGAGCTTGGCAAGTTGATCAAAGAAGTGATGATTTGGCTTAAGAGATAAAAAGGAATCTTTTACATTTAATGCAAAATGGTTAAAGTAACTTAACCATGGTCATTCTTCCAAGCTTCTTATCCTCTTCCATTCTGATCTTCTAATCTGAAAATATCTTTCAATTATTGCTTTGATGTGTCATTACTTGCATTAGAGACCATATAGCATTGAAACTTAGTGAAAAATGATGAAAATTCAAGCATAATGGTCACTAATGTCAAAATTCAAAACCATGGCTACACACCATATTTTTTGATGCCCTTGGACATTTTGGAAAGCTTATGTTACCCACTTCAAAACCCTAGTTGGAAGTTTCTTCAAGACCTTTAAGGAAATGGGTGAAAAAGATCCATGAACTTTGAAGAAAATGAGATTTTAAGTGCATTTTTCAAAAGATACCAACTTTGAAGCTCCATATCTCTTAAATGGTTGATCTTTTGAAAAAAAATTATATGTGACAAAGTTGTTCATTGGATCAAAATCTACAACTTTCTTGTTGGAAGTTTTTTTCAGTTTGTAGGTGAAATTTTGAGAAATTCCCTTCCAAAGTTTGGAAAAAACCATTGAAAAACACTTAGAAAATTTTTCTAAGTATAAAAGTCAAACTTTGACTTTTTGATTCTTGATTGATTTTCTTGATTTTTCTTGATCAAATGACTTTATATATCATATATTGATGATTCAAAAGTCATGGTTGACCAAAATTCCCCAAAAGTCAATGGTGATCTTGTACAGTTGACTTTTTCAGACGAATCGCGTTTCTGGAGATTTCAAATGAACCAAGCTAATCTCACCAAATGAATGGTATGAATGGATCATATTGAGTTATTGGAGGACGTTGAGCCATGGTTTAAGTTATGGCACCATGTTCTGATTAAAAAGTCAGTTGTTCAGTGAATTAGGTCAAAAACCCTAATTGTCGACCTGATGAGATTGATGACTGTGGATCTTGAATTGAGATGTAATTTCCATTGTATGTTGTCATAGGGATTATTTGAAGATGATTGAAACCTTTGATTGACTTCCTGGGTATTTTTAGGGTTTCCCAAATGTGATCCCTGATTTCAGTCCCTGATAGTTCAAAACCCTAATTCTGATGACTTGAAATTTCACTGTTGATCAATCCTTGTGTAGGAGATGTCTTGAGTCAATGGATTAGGTCAAAATGATGTACTTGGGGTCTTGAGGTCATGTCCCAAGTCATTAGGTCAAATCCTGAGCAAAAGTCAGGAGTATGCTAACTTCAGTCAAAACCCTAATCGGGTTGATTCAAAGTCTCTGAGCTTGTTGAAATGAATCTCCGAGGACCAAATGTTAATTGTTGATGAAGATGATTCATTTGAAATGAAGGGGGAACAAAACCCTAATTGATTTTTGCTTGTACTTGTAGCAACCTGCCTAAAAATTATAACTTAGAGAGTCGCCACCTATTCTACCAAGGCGAATAGGAAACCTATGCAATTAAGAGATCAGGGTAAGATACTATATTCAGGTTGAGGGAAGGTGTTAGGCACCTTCAACCCTTTCCTAAAGGCTAACATTCAAAGATAAAAGTTTATGGCAAAAGATAAAGAAAGATGACAGACAGTTACTAGAGTTGAAAGGCTAATTATATGAACATGATTAGAGTTTGGAAGAGGGGGACTCGCCTTGTTGCCAAGTGCCTACGTATCTCCTTATGGAGAATCAGAGTCAACGTAGTTCGGGGGACGGGTTGTACGCCCTTAAGGTTTGAAATTTGATTTGAAGGTTTGAAGGCTTTGAATAGCCTGTCGTAGATAAAAATCTGTATTTGGAGTTTGAAGTTTGAAAAAATGTTTTGAAGTTGTTTTAGATGTTCTGGGCGTACAACCCTGATTTGGCACAATTAACCGCGATGATCAATAGGTTTGATCACCATAGTCAAAAGATTAGGGGTTTTGCACCATTACCAATTCAAATCGATTGATTCGATTATCACTAATAATGAATTAATGTGTTTTATTATTGATTTATTAATTTATCGTTACCCCTCATAATCGATAGATTCGATTACAAATAATAACAAATTGATAAGGTATGCTAATCATCATAACCAATAAGATGGTTAAAACCATTTAGCAAAATAGTTGTTTGAATTTTAATTTATAGGATTTGATTAATTAAATTAATCGATTATTAACCATCGCGACCAATAGATTTAGTCGGAACGAATAATAAATTAAATCCTAATATCTTTGATACTTTGGGCAAATGGGATGGGGTAAACCCTAATATATTGGTAGCTTTTATAGGATTTTTATTGTGATTTTTTAACATTAAAAATGATTAAAATCAATTAACTCGAATAATCGAGATAATCAAAAATAATCGGGGAAATAATCCTAAGCCTACTCCTAATGTAATTGTATTAATCTTAATTAGAATAAAATTAGTTATATATATACATTAATATGTTAAACCAATTAAAAAATTTACATAAATAACATATAATATATAAGAAAAATAAAAGAACCTGGGGCGAGATCCTGTGTGGTGAGCCCTTGAGGCTCCATGATGGACTGCAGGCTCCAAGGTCGTTGGATTTGCGCTGGTGGAAATCTGAGGCTGTGATGTGAGGGTGTATGGTGCGCCATGTGTGGGACGGAGTACTGGATCATGCGTCATTTGATTTGTTAAAAATAAAGGGGCAAGGCCGGGTTTCGAACCCAGGCCCTCAAAGTTACAAACACTTCACCTTTGCCAATTCACCAGAACATATTAGTCATTCAAGCATTACATGATAAGAATATATACAAAAACAACAAAAAGGAAACAATGGGCAGTCAAACTGATGCCAACGTAGGACCCAAGGGTTTGCTTGGCAAATCAAACGCAGAGAGAGAGGATAACTATCAATAAAAATAGTGATACAAATCTTTCTCCCCAAACTTTCTGCTTCACTCGATTTCCACAGTTCTTTGGCAAAAATCATCTATGAACTAAAACTCTCCTCCTTACAAATCACGGGCGTTATCTCTCGCGGCGTCGATTGGTGGAGCTAGGTCGCCGCGCGCGGTGGTCGGAGTAGTTGCTTGGTTGGATCGCGGTTGACGGAGTGCTCGCGGAAGCGATCTTCGGTGGTGAAGCGTAGATCCGATGATAGTGATTAAGATCTTTGGTCGGCGGAGGGCAGTGGCTGTGGTCTTTGCACGGGACTGCGCGTGCGGATCTGAAGATGATGCTTCGGCTAGAAATCGGCGGCGAACCTCCTTCGACTTCTTCTCTTAATCAAAACCTGCCAGTAACACCGAAAGAACAGCCAAGCAATAGAACACAGCAACACCAATTCATTTCTTATTCCTTTTTCTTTGTTTTGATCTTGTCTTATGGAAGCGGCACTGTTGGCGATGTTGTGATAAAAAAAATATTATTAGTTATAGAGAAAGTGGCAATTTGTACAGAAACTTTTGTTTGTATTTGAATTTGAAGTAATGTTTGAAGACTAATGGCTTGATGTTGTTTTGGTTCGTATTGAAAACTGCAGGTTTACAAATGATGAATTGTGTGAGTGCCCCTTTTGATTTTTTTTATTTCATGATTATTGTATTTAGCTTAATATTTTAAATGACTAAGAAAATCTAATAATTATAAAATAGAATAACAATAATTTAAACTAATGATAATGCTATTAAAATTAGTAATACTACTAATCCTAATACTAACTAATAATAACAATAATTAATAGTAACAATAGATGATTAAATCAAATGTTAAAATTAATAATCAAATAATAATAGTTAAAAATTGTGAAAAATGATCAAACCAAAAAATTAATAATCAAAGAAAAAATCTTGAGGCATATGATCAATTGTGAAACAAACTAAAAATCTCAAAAACGGGATAGATGGCTGAGCTCAAACACCTTCTAACCTTAACCCTCCTTTTAACTCAGGATATTCTATAAGAACACAGGTTTGACAATAGGAATGTCGAACCCCATGATTCTTAATTTTGATCCTTAATGAATTAAAAGACATGAATCGACCGGGCAAATTTTGGGGTATGACAGTACTGATGAGTGATTTCTTGATTAAACCCTGCTGAGTCACAAGTAGCAAACACAAGCTATGCAATTTGTTAGAGATGCAAATGATGCATATGCTATGATATGAGGTGGTATCTTAGGTCAAAAATTGGGGTATGACAGATGCCCCTATTTAAGTTTCTTCAACCTGAGACATGAAGATTGAAAATCTTCGTTTTGATAGGGTGGAAGAGACTTAAATATCAGAAGACGCGAATTTTGGACCTAAGATACCAAAATTGCGAATGATGCAAGGATATCTTTACCGAGGGGATATCAAAACTGACTCCACTGGGGACAAAGGATCGAGAAGGATGTCTCAATCCGTTTTAGGAAGAGAATCCATTTTTTCTTTTCGGGAAAGCAAGTGTATGCTTCACCGGGGAATGATAGCTTTGTAAAAAAAGCTTACCTATCGACATTACCGACTATCAGCACAGGGATAGACTTGTTAATAATGTGAAGGTGAAAGGTATGAAACTGTATTACCGACTATCAGCATGGTGATAGACTTGACATGGTAAAAAGAGTTTCAAAGGTTCGGTTAATATTACCGACTATCAGCCTTGTGATAGACATGTTAAATAATATAACCAGAACAAAAGGTTACCTACTACCAGCCTCGTGATAGCGGTTTTGAAGACGTGATCAATTATCAGCCGAATGATAAAATGATCCTGGAGACTTTGCTAGGGGAATTACTGGTTATTCAGCCTTGTGAATAGTAATAAGGCCCTGATTGTCAAATGGTCTTCATGATTGATTTCCTAGAGAGGAAAAATCTTTTGAAAGAGAAATAAGCTGCTCAGACGATGAGGCTATTGCTTATTGTCTGTTTTTTCACGACTCTATTTGAGGAATCGGAATTTGAATCCCTGGTAAAGACAGAGTTCTAACCAAGAATGAATTGGAAAGAGACAGTCAAACAAGACTTTGTACCCATGAGGAATTAACTCAACTGGGATTTTCTCCTTTGTTTTGAGAGGAGAAACTAAAGCAACCTTCTTCCACGAGGAATGATCTCAGTGGGGAACTGGAGAAAGAAGATGTTCTTTTTGCTTATGGGTGACAATCTATTGGAGAGATGACACGCCCATACTTGTTTCTTTTTGTTTTTTTTTCTTCTTTTTTTGCTTTTTTTTTTTTTGGGATAGATATATCCTGAACAAGTGATTTTGAAGCAGACATTGAAAAATGCAAGAATGCATAAATGATGCAAATATGTATGAATGATGAATGTCATGAATGTTGCATGCATGCTAACGATACTGACAGACAATGAAGTATGTACTGGAGAGGGACCGACGTCGCAATACAACCAGATACTTGGCAAATGTTCTTCAGCACGGTGTAGATAACACGGGTGATGAATGGTGTTGAATGTTTCAGACTTCTTTGGGGAAGATAAGCATCTTTTCTTATCGAGATGGAAGAACTTCTTCACTGGAGATGGAAAATCTTCGTCACTGGGGATAAAAGACCTTCTTCACTGGGGATAGAAGAGCTTTTCCTATCATAATCTTTGATTCATCTTATGAAGATAGCTGTTGATGTTCCTTCTGTTGTTCACAACTCAAAGGAAAATTTCGCTTTTATTTTGAAAAAGGAAAGTAAATTCATTTAAAACTTTTTTCTTTTTTTTCTTTCAAAAGTGAATAACACAATTAAAGCGTCATTTTGCAAGCTAAAAGAAATTAGAGATTGCAAACAAATGGGCACAAGGCTCAAATTTATTTAATAGGATGGTAATCAGCTAAAGGCGTGATTCCATGGAGTATTTACAAAAGTTGGAAATGGTAATTATGCGGAAAAGGCTACATTGAAAGCAATAACCACTATTCCCCCTAACAACTTTGAGTTCCAACTGTGCTTGTCGCTTCAGATTGACGATGATTTGATTGAAGATCCTTTGATGAAAAAGACTCCTCAGGTGACGAAGTAAGGACTGATGCAGTTACTTTGTCATAAATCCTTAATTTTTGCCTAGATTGCCCTTTCAGGTTTTCAATCTACTAGGATGAATTTTTTTTTGTTTATTGTCTCTAATTTTTGCCTGGACCGCCCTTTCGGGTTTTCAGTCCACCGAGACGCTCATTTTTGCCTAAGTCGCCCTTTGCGGGTTTTCGACTTAGCGAGCTGTTCTTTTGTTCTTTTTTAGACAAAGTATTTCTTGACTGCATCAGCATTCACAGGATGTGGGAGTTCATCACCATCCATGGTTGCAAGAGTCATGGCGCCGCCAGAAAATGTTCTTTTGACAACATACGGGCCTTCGTAATTAGGAGACCATTTGCCCCTAGAATCTGGTTGAAAAGACAAGATCTTTTTAAGCACGAGGTCGCCTTCTTGAAATTCACGAGGTCGAACCTTTTTGTTGAAGGCTTGTTTCATCCTTGCTTGGTATAACTGTCCATGGCATAGTGCAGTCATACGTTTTTCTTCGATTAAGTTCAACTGATCGTATCTGCTTTGACACCATTCAGCCTCTGATAACTTAGTCTCCATGAGGACTCTCATTGATGGTATTTCAACTTCTACGGGGAGCACAACTTCCATGCCGTATACTAGAGAAAAGGGAGTTGCCCCTGTTGAAGTACGCACTGAAGTACGGTATCCATGTAAAGCAAATGGCAGCATTTCATGCCAGTCTTTGTAAGTGACGACCATTTTCTGGACGATCTTCTTAATGTTCTTGTTGGCGGCTTTGACGGCGCCATTCATTTTTGGTCTGTAAGGAGAAGAGTTATGATGCTCAATCTTGAATTCCTCACACAATTCTTTCATCATTTTGTTGTTCAAGTTTGAACCATTGTCAGTAATGATCTTGCTGGGAACACCATATCGGCAAATGATGTTATTCTTGATAAACCTCACAACCACTTGTCTTGTAACATTGGCGTAAGATGCTGCTTCGACCCATTTGGTGAAGTAATCAATTGCTACCAAGATGAAACGATAACCGTTTGAAGCTTTTGGTTCGATCATTCCAATCATGTCGATACCCCACATGGAGAAAGGCCACGAAGATGATAGAATGTTGAGTAGAGTCGGTGGCACATGGATCTTATCTGCGTAGATATGGCACTTGTGACATCTTTTCACGTGTTTATAACAGTCTGATTCCATTGTCAACCAATAGTATCCTGCTCTTAAGATCTTCTTGGACATTGCATGCCCATTTGAATGAGTTCCAAAGGACCCTTCATGCACTTCATGCATTAACATGTCTGCTTCGTGTCTGTCCACGCATCTGAGCAAAACCATGTCGAAGTTTCTTTTGTATAGCACATCTCCATTCAGGAAGAAACTTCCAGAAAGCCTCCTTAGAGTTTTCTTATCTTTGTTTGATGCCCCAAGCGGGTACTCTTGAGTTTGAAGGAAGCGTTTGATGTCGTGAAACCACGTTTATCATCGATGACTGCTTCGGTTGCAAACACATAGGCGGGTCTTTCAAGGCGCGTAATTCTGACTTTAGGCATATCGTTCCAATGACTGACTTTGAGCATGGAAGATAGAGTAGC